>NW_026719091.1:0-12260 GCF_029784015.1 Lycium ferocissimum | reverse complement strand
CGACCTTAAAACGTTCATATCTCCTTGTAACACGCTCACACAGGAACCACACGACCTATGGTTGGAAATCTAATTCAACTATCTACAACTTCTATTTCTTGGTATTTTTCCAAATTCCAAACTTATAATACCGTTTTTGCCCCTCAAAGTCAGGTCACTCAAAAACGTTTTCTTAAAAATATTCGTTTGGGCTTCCACTTTGATTTGGCCCAAGGGTCCTTCATGAGTTGTGTTTAACTTTACATATGTGATTCATATAACTTGTCACATGCTCCAAAAAAAAAAAAATCTTAACGTGTGGGCCCCACCTCAGCTTACAAATAATCCGACGTTCAAAAATACGGGATATAACAGAGAGGGACATTACTCCCGCTATTCTATTCATCCAGGCTCAACAAAGATGTACCATGATCTCAAGGAAGTTTATTGGTGGGATGGTATGAAAAGAGATATAGCAGAATTTGTCGCTCAGTGTCCAAATTGTCAGCAAGTCAAAATAGAGCACCAGAAGCCTGGAGGTCTATTGCAGGCTATGGAGATTCCGACATGGAAGTGGGAGGTAATTAATATGGACTTTATTACAGGGTTGCCCCGTACTCAGCGGAAGTGTGATTCGATATGGGTAATAGTTGATAGGCTCACAAAGTCAGCTCACTTTCTGCCTGTCAGAACTACTTATGCAGCCGAGGATTATGCGAGGCTTTATCTTAAGGAGATTGTACGACTCCATGGTGTTCCTTTAGCCATTATTTCAGATAGGGGAGCACAGTTCACAGCCAGATTCTGGAAGTCTTTCCAGCAGGGATTGGGGACTCAGGTGAGTCATAGCACCGCATTCCACACGCAGACAGATGGGCAAGCGTAGCGTATAGACGTACCCTTGAGGATATGCTTAGAGCCTGCGTGCTTGACTTTCAGTACAATTGGGAGGATCATTTGCCTCTTATCGAGCTCGCATATAACAGTTACCATTCCAATATTCAAATGGCTCCTTACGAGGCCTTACATGAGCGGAGGTGTAGATCGCTCATAGGATGGTTTGATGTTAGGGAGAATCAATTACTAGGCCCAGACTTAACACAACAAGCAATTGATAAGGTGAAAGTGATTAGAGAGAGGTTGCTAATAGCTCAGAGCTGACAGAAATCCTATACGGGTAATCGGCGACGTAAGCTAGAGTTCAAGATGGGCGACTGGGTATTCCTGAAAGTTTCTCCTATGAAGGGAGTGATGAGATTTGGTAAGAAGGGTAAGTTG
This sequence comes from Lycium ferocissimum, assembly GCF_029784015.1. Lineage (NCBI taxonomy): Eukaryota > Viridiplantae > Streptophyta > Magnoliopsida > Solanales > Solanaceae > Lycium > Lycium ferocissimum. The sequence continues at coordinate 11,003 of NW_026719091.1, read as the reverse complement.
AGCCCTCGATATATTGGACCATATAAGATCATTCGTATAATGGGTACAGTGGCATATGAGTTGGAATTTCCTTCGGAGTTAGAGTCGGTGCATCCAAAAGATTTCATGTATCTATGCTTCGTAAGCGTATCGGAGATCCTTCAAGAGTTGTACCAGTGAGTGATATCCAGGTGACCGCACAGTTATCATAAGAAGAGACTCTAGTGGCTATATTGGACAGACAGGTCCGTCGTGTCACACCCCAACCTTCGTCAGGGTGTGACGGGCACCCGACTCTCATCAGAGTCAAGCGAACCCTTAAACGTCAACTCAAAATTTTTTTTTTTAAAACAAGAATTGAAAATTGTAAATGAAATACCAAAATCGACACGTGGCTCGAGGCATCTCAAAACAGGATATATAGATACATACAACATAAAACAAGGCGAGCCGAAGGCCTCTGCCATTTCTGTACAACAAAATAACGGCCGACAAGGCCAAACAACAAGAACCATGACTCCCACGCTGTTCGCACTCCTATAGAGTACAACCCGTACAATATATAAAGCTATACCAAGACAAGGGACAAGCTCCGGAGCAAATGGAGCTGTCTGACTCCCAGTGCTATCTCCCTCTAAAAGTCAGGGTCCCCCGGTCGCGTCCCCGAACCCGCGGGCATGAAACGCAGCCCCCCGAAAGGGGGTCGATGAATATGTACTTGAATATGTAAAGCATCACTGAAGCAAGAAATCGGAAAGTACAACAGTAAGCAAGTTTAGATTACATCAGGAAAAGTACAACAGAAAGCAAGTTTAGATTACACGACATGAACTAAATGTTTAAATAAAATAGTCCTTCGACGTGCCGCTTCCGCCTAATAATAATAACAATAATAGTAATAACAATAGTAATAACAATAATAGTAGTACTAGTAATCCCCTTCGGCGTGTGCGGTTCCGACATACGTCTATCCCGGCCCCTTCGGACATGCCGGTCCCGGAATAAAATAATGGCCCCTTCGGGCATGCCGGTCCAACATACGTCTATCCTGGCCCCATCGGACATGCTGGCCCCGACATAATCCTAGCCCCATCGGGCATAATAATAATAGTAGTAAGAATAATAAAATCTCACACCCCCATCGGAGTGGTTTGTACGCACCCCCTTCGGAGTGGTTTTAGAAAAGCCTTAGAAAATAATATATATCACACCCCCTTCGGAGTGGTTTTAAGAAAATCTGAATAACAAAATATCACACTCCCTTCGGAGCGGTTTTTGAAAAGTTTTATAAAATAGCACACTCCCTTCGGAGTGGTTTTGAAAAGTTTTATAAAATATCACTTAATAGAGTCATTTATAGAAGTTCCAAGGCAATTCGATTACATTCCGGCAAGTTACGGACGTTTGAGCATTTTTCCAACAAAGATAGAGGATACTAGTTCAATTGCACCTTGAATGAATAGTGCTCCATTTCAGGAATTGGTTTTCGATGAATGATAACCCCCGAGGCTCAAATTCAAGCCTAGTATACCTAGGACATGCCAAAAGAAGGAAGGAATAGCTTTACATACCCTCACGGGTGCTTATGCTCGCTTGAGCTCAATTCTAGTTTCGTCCGAATTCGCAAATGGTCACCTTTACCAGTTACTATTCATGAGAGTTAGCATTTCAATAATGAGTTCATACTTGTCTACCGAAATTTCGGCAGCACTTCCCCTATAAATATAGCATCCCCGAGATTCAACTCGGCTCAAAATAACAACAACCAACCCAACAACAACATCAACAACATCAATAATCGCTACAAAGCACATATGAACACAAATAGTCTTTCTTTCTATATAATACATCGACTTCCATTCTAACTTCATACTTTTCATCCAATATCGACGTATTCATATTCATTCTCTAATTCGAGGCCATTCGAGTACGACTCAAGGACATTTCACATTATTCTACAAAATATACAAAATTTCCATCAAACCATAATTCATCCGAAACTTCCAATTTTCAATCATGAATTTCCATAGCACATTTTTGGCTTCCAACTTCACTAACAACATTCATGATTTGCATCTCAATGACATTCTTATATTTACATAAACTATAATAAAGTCACATATTTTCCAACAACAACTTAACAATAATTTTTTTCATGCTAACTAGAATCATTAACTTCCAACAACACAATTTACATACTAAATAATATTTATTCATCTCCCCTTCACCAATATACCACACGGCCACACACACACCCTCACCTACACACACCCACGGTTACCCTTCAACATTCACAACCCAACCAAAATGTCAAAACTTCCATTTCCGATATAAAATACACGACAACTACAACTAGAATATAACATAAAAATTCAATTAGTCTTGCCTACACACACATGCAAACACACGCCAAGACACACCCCACCATGCTTCCATAATTCTCACCTAATTCTAATCATTATAGCATATACACTTATTTCATAACATAAAGCATGAAATCCATACCTTTCCTTCAAATTCCAATCTTCCGCAAACGTAGTTCCTTCGCCAAACTAATTATACCACGTCAAAGAGCGTCTTGAACTTGCTAAGAATTCGCGAAGAAAAAGATTTTTGGATCAAGATTGAAGGCTAGGGAATTTTCTTCTTTTTTTTTTTTTCTTTTCTCTCTTAGTCCGAAGGCCTTTCTCTTGTTCTTCTTGATTTTTCTTTTGCTCTTCTTGAATATTCTTGAAGCCTAATCCTCTTATACATATTAATCACATGGATTAATTTCCATAGGCTTGGGCCTTATGTTGGCCGGTTGGGCTTCTCTTGGGCCTTAATTCTCTTAATTTTTTTTTGAGCCCAATTGGCTACAAATCTTAATTTGCAAATTCCCGAAACAAATTTTCAAGATTCCAATTTTGCCCTTGGCCCTCTCCAATGTTCTCGTGTCAACACTTTCCATAAGTAACAACATACACCTCACATAAAATCAAAGCGTGGCCTTATTCTTACAAATCTCAATTATGTCCAAATTTTCCGAATGTGCAAAAACACGGGATGTAACACGTCGGTTGCGAACCAAGGAGGTAGCCTCCGTTAAAGTCTTGTGGAGAAATAAATGTTATATCCCGCCTTTTCGCATGATCGGAAAACTCGAAATAATTGAGATTTATGAGAAAGAAGGCCATGTTCGAATTTTTCTTAGTAGGTGTGTGGCGGATATGGAAGCTTGAATGCGGAATCAATGGAGAAGGCCTAAGGGCAAAATTGGAATTTTGAAAATTTGTTTCGGGAAACTATAAATTATGATTTGTGAAGAACTTGGGCTCAAAAAAAAAAAAAAAAAAAAAAATGAGGCCCAACAAGGAGGCCCAACCGGCCACACCATGGTCCAAGTCCATGGAATTAATTAATTCCCATGTGATATTATATATTCATCTACATCCTTAGAACATTCAAGAAAAGCAAAGAAAAATCAAGAAAAAGAAAAGAAGGCCTTCGGCCATAAGAGAGAAAAGAAAAGAAAAGAAGAGAAAAATTTTGGAGCTTGGTTCTTGATGCAAAATTTGGTTCTTCTTGAATTAGTAACAAGCTTGAGGTGCTCTACAAGTTGGTATAATTTTCAAGGCAAGAAAGAGCTTCCTTTGGCAAGTGGAAAGAAGTTGGAAAGGTAAGGATTCTATGTTCTTTTATGTCATGGAAGATTTGTGAATGTTAGAATAAGTGAAATTGCATGGAAATCATGGAATTGTGATTTTGTGTGTGTGTAAGTCGTGTGTGTGTGTTGTGTTGTGGCCGTGTATGTGCATGGTTGTGTATGGAAGATGTGTTGGATTTTATGTTGTATTTTAGTTGTGGTTATGATGTAATTCATGTTGGAAATGGAAGTTGAATGAACTAAGTTGAAGGTAGGAATATGGAAGTTGGCCGTGTGCCATGTTGTGTTAGAAGTGAAGTAAATTCAAGTTTATTTAGTTCCTAGTTGTGTTGTTAGGATCTTGGTGATGCAAATAAGGGCTTAATGACTTGAATTGGTATTGAAGTTGCTTGTATGTAATTATGTGAATTTTGTATGATTTTTATATAAGGATGGACGTAAGGTTCTAAATGAGAATTATGGTTGTTGTTAATAATTAGTAGGGAAGACAATGTGATTTGGAAGCTTTGTTGTGTTTGTAGAAAGTTTGGATGGAATAAGGAATTGATGGAAATACTTGAATTTGTGAATAATGTGAAATGTTCTTGAATTGTGTTTGAATGGTCTTGAATGAGGAAATGAGTATGAAAATATTGATATTGGTTGGAAAATGTAAAGTTAGTTGGAAATTGTTGCTTTATGAAGAAAGAAGACTAATTATGTTAGTAAGCGAGTTTTAATCGATAATTGTTGTTGTTGGTGTTGTGTTGGCTTGTTGCTGGTTGTTTTGAGCCGAGTTGAATCTCGGTGTCATATGTGCGGGGGAAGTGTTTGCCAAATTTCGTAGCCAAGTATAGACCAAAGTTGAAATGTTAGCTTTCATGAATAGTAATCAAGAGTGACCATTTGCAGATTTCTCTCGACGAAATCGGAAGTGAAGCCAAGCGAGCATAAGGCGAAATTGAGGTATGTAAAGCCGTCCCTATTCTTCTTCGGCATGTTCGAGTGTACGGGGCTTAAAAGTGAGCCTCGATTGCACTTACTCAAGCGTTCCATAATTCAAGATTGAAAATAGCGTCAAAACGTTCAGTAAGATTGAACCTGTTTCTTCACAAGTTGTCATCAAAATGACTTATATGTACGAAACCTTCCCAAATGAACCTGGGTTTGTCCCAAACGCTTTCAAATGACTTTATAAAGATTATGATCCATGATTTATGCCCGCCGCCTCGATTTGACCCGAGGTGGGCCCATAGAATCCGAGACCTCTTATTATGATTTTAATTAATTTATTCCTATACCATGTTTAAAGGAATCTTTGATGATTGTACCGTTGTCGAACAATGAATATGATAAGTTTATGATATGTCTTGATATGGGTTATGATCCTAAAAATATGATCTGAAGTAAGAAATCGTGCCATCCCCAAAAAGGGCATACATATACCTATATGAGCATCGTCCGATTTCCTTGAAATGATATGTCATTTGTATTGTTCCGTTTGCTCAAGAACGATCATTTTGAATCTTTTGTAAGCCCTATGATATATTTGTTACGTACGAATAGTCTCCAAAAAGCCCTGATTTGACATAATCCGTCATGGCATCCGAAAGGTACGTATTATGACTATTTGTGTGATTGGTCCGTTGGAGTCCGGACTTATATGCATATGTTTCTCGCACTACTCTCGTTCGTGCAAGCTATGATATGTCTTTTCACCGAGCCCGGGCCAGGACATGTTCTCGTGCGCACTTCTCTCGCATTATTCACCGAGTCCCTCGTACTTGCGGGCGGGACACGTTATTTGTATATGAATATGATATGATGATACGGGGATGGCGGCCAGGACGGCACATGATTATTATTCACCGAGACCCGCAAAGAGAGGGCCGGACACGTTATGTATACATGATATATGATTTGACAGATATGATTCCATATTACCGAGTCCCTTAATAAGGGCCGGGATACGTCATCTACACATATGGTACATGATTCTGTTATGCATGACTTTACTTACCGAGTCCCTTATCCGAGGGCCGGGACACGATACATGTTCTCATGATATTATATGATCTGATATGCATTATGTCTTCTGAGGTCTCGGACACGGTGTTACTTTTTGTACTTCGATTCTAATTACGGCTCCGTCACGTTATGCTTCGTACTCTGTCTTTGATCATGGTTATACTTGTTACCTTTATAGCTTTACATACTCGGTACATCTTCGTACCGACCCCCTTGCTTCTCGGGGGTTTGTGTTACATGCCCACGTACGGACGCACCGCGTGATACGCCACCGGTCTAGGACTTCGGTCTTTGTTTTGAGGAGCTCCCTTTGATCCGAGCCGATACTTTTGGTATATATCTTCTCGTTGTTCATATGGTCTGTATATATGACTATTTGGGTACGGCGGGGCCCCGTCCCGTCTTCTCGATTCTTACGTTCGTATGTTAGAGGTCCGGCAGACATGATTGTGGGTTGTGAGTTGTCAATGGTCGGTACGTATGTTCGGATTTGCGACTCGTCGTTATGATAGCCTCGCCGGCTAGTGTACGGGTCTAAGTATGTTTATGTATGTATGTATATTTTCATGCGACGTACCCGATATTTGTATGAATTTATGTATGTCTAAACGAGATTAGCTGTTTGATAAGCCGGATCTCGTCGTAGGTAGGTGCGTATGGTGTCCGGGGCTAGGACACCGCCGTCGGGCCGCGGGTTGGGTCGTGACAAAAGTGGTATCGAGCGGTCGGTTCTCGGAATGTCTCAGCCGTGTCTAGTAGAGTCTTGTTTATCGGTGTGTTGGGCCCCACATCTATAAACGAGGCTACGGACATCTAGGATGTTATGTTGCCCTTTCTTTGACTCTTAGATCGTGCGTTAGAGCCGTGTTATCGGATGTTTTCCTTCGACGAACTCGTTATGTTTTCGCCGATGCCTCCGAAGAAAGCGACGGCCGCCCAAAAGGGCAATGCGTGCGGGAGACAGAGAGACCAGCCGGGCTCGGAGGGGTTACTAGGGCCCGTGCCCGGCTATGCCCGATATTGTGCCCCGCCGGAGGGTTCGGCCACTCCGCCACCGATGAGGCCGGGGCAGCCCCTCGGCCAGGCTCCGGCGCCCGCTCCCCGGGCGGAGGATGACATTGAGGGAGGCAAGCATACCGTCGACGACGATAGTGGCCGGACGTGCTCGAGGACGCGGACGGAGAGAGGGAGATGATGATGACGGGCGTGATAGCCTGAGGGTCCGCGATTTTCTGACATGTGGCCCCCCTGAGTTTTTCGGGTCTAAGCCCGAGGAGGACCCCATGACTTCATTCGGGGATGAGACGTGCATTAGGACCGGTCGGGCTTCGCAGACCGAGTCCGTCGAGTTAGCCTCGCACGTACTACGAGATGTTGCGGCTAATCGGTATGAGTCCCGGGAGCTGTCCGGGTGAGGATGCTCCCCGCCTACGTGGGACGAGTTCACACCGCTTTCCTCCGCCACTTTCTACCACCGCAGCCGCGACGGCGAGAGTTGACCGATTTTTGCGTATTAAGCAGGGGCGGTGAGTATTCGAGAGTATAATTTGGAGTTTGACTCTCGGCCCGATATGCGCCGACGATTGCGGCCGATATGGGAGGACCGGATGCACCGGTACGTGATGGGGCCGGACCCCTATTTGGTTGATTGTTGCATGGCGATGGCGGCGCAGATCCGGTATGGACATCGCCCGCTACGAGCTTACGCACGGGGGGTAGAGGACCGGCACAGAAAGATCGATCGGTAGAGAGTATGACAGAGACGCCCAAGAGGGCCGCATTTGAGGAGCATTCTCGAGGTTCTCGAGGCGGACGGCCTCGCCGGCGACCCGGTAGATTCTTTCTCCGTCGGACCGCGGTACACAGTCCGTTGGTAGACATTTTGATGGCGCGGGTCCGTCTGGAGTAGGCCAGAGTTCTAGGGCCTTGGATTCGCAGCGGAGTACGGGGTTCAGTCAGTCGAGGTTATCTTTGCCCCAGTGCCCTCAGTGTGGCAGGCACCATCCGGAGAGTGCCGTCTTGCCACCGGCGCCTCGTTTTCGTGCGGCCGACGGCCACATCATGAGGGAGTGCCCGCACAGGGGCGGTTCGTGTTCGGCCCCTCTTACTCGGTCGATGCCGGCTCGTTTTCTCCTTCGGTAGCCGCGCCCCACGGGGCGAGATATGCCGGCACCAGTGAGGCGCGGCAGAGGTCGGAGCGGAGCACCCAGTTCTAGCGGTCCTTCGAACCGCGTATATGCTTTGACCGGCCGGCAGGACCCGGGAGTGTCACCAGATGCAGATCCAGGTATACTATTAACCTTTCCTCGAAAAGTACGTGCATTGATTGATCTGTATTTCATTATGTTGTATGACTTTCTTTTCTGGGTGCTAGTAAGAGTAAAGCATAAACCCAAATTACAAGAACCTCTTGAGGCAGCTATACATATGTACAGATGGAAACAGGAGGGCGATGTGGTAACTGTATAGTCTAGACCGGGGTGGGACCCGCTACGAAAATTTTTCAAAATTTTTTATTAAGGCCTGACCTGCCCTAAATTATGTGACGAAGGTCGTGTGGGGCAGATGACGCAGTTATATTAGCGTTAACGTACCAAAATGCGTGAAAGATTTGAAGTTAAGCGTGCTAAGACCGAGAGAAATTGGATGGGTGACCCACCGCCCGAAGTACGTCAAGAATTTTCACAAATATGGATATGGGGACTAAATGAGAAATTGGGGTAACTTAAGTAGGATGACAAGGAAATTTCGTAAGACTCTGACGTACAGTAAAGGTAGTTCGACTCTGACTGCGATTCTGTACGCTATATTTCGGCGTCTCTGCTTTCGGTGAAGCTCTGTTTACTATACCCTGTGCTTCTGAATCTCATTACGTATCTGTTTAACATACCTCTGTACGTCCAACTCCGATCATAATTCTGTCCGATATACTTCGGTACGTCTGGTTCTGATTTTAAATCTGTCTGATAAATCTCTATATGTCTGACTCTGATTATAGATCCGTCTGATATGTCTCTGTACGTCTGGTCCGAATTTGAATTTGTTTAAGATAATCATCGGAATATGATTCGTCGTCGTATTTCGTACTTCGACCCGGACATGACTCCGTCTGACGTCCGTTTGATCTTCTGGTTCTGGTTAAGACTCTGTCCGTCGCCTATCCGATTTAAGCCGGTACGAACAGCTCTAACACGGCGATATCGAAGAGAGATGGATGAAGTTGGAAAATGAAGGCCTTTACAAGTTCTTCGACCAAGTGCAAGTATGTAAGTGGCAAAAAGACCTCCCGCCGATTTTGATCTACCACGAGGCCGAATTAACATTCGAGGACGAATGTTTTAAAGGGGGAGGATGTTATATCCCGCCTTTTCGCATGATCGGAAAACTCGAAATAATTGAGATTTATGAGAAAGAAGGCCATGTTTGAATTTTTCTTAGTAGGTGTGTGTGATATGGAAGCTTGAATGCGGAATCAATGGAGAAGGCCTAAGGGCAAAATTGGAATTTTGAAAATTTGTTTCGGAAACTATAAATTATGATTTGTGAAGAACTGGGCTCAAAAAAAAAAAAAAAATGAGGCCCAACAAGGGAGGCCCAACCGGCCACACCATGGTCCAAGTCCATGGAATTAATTAATTCCCATGTGATATTATATATTCATCTACATCCTTAGAACATTCAAGAAAAGCAAAGAAAAATCAAGAAAAAGAAAAAGAAGGCCTTCGGCCATAAGAGAGAAAAAGAAAAGAAAAGAAGAGAGAAAAATTTTGGAGCTTGGTTCTTGATGCAAAAATTTGGTTCTTCTTGAATTAGTAACAAGCTTGAGGTGCTCTACAAGTTGGTATAATTTTCAAGGCAAGAAAGAGCTTCCTTTGGCAAGTGGAAAGAAGTTGGAAAGGTAAGGATTCTATGTTCTTTTATGTCATGGAAGATTTGTGAATGTTAGAATAAGTGAAATTGCATGGAAATCATGGAATTGTGATTTTGTGTGTGTAAGCCGTGTGATGTGTGTTGTGTTGTGGCCGTGTATGTGCATGGTTGTGTATGGAAGATGTGTTGGATTTTATGTTGTATTTTAGTTGTGGTTATGATGTAATTCATGTTGGAAATGGAAGTTGAATGAACTAAGTTGAAGGTAGGAATATGGAAGTTGGTCGTGTGCCATGTTGTGTTAGAAGTGAAGTAAATTCAAGTTTATTTAGTTCCTAGTTGTGTTGTTAGGATCTTGGTGATGCAAATAAGGGCTTAATGACTTGAATTGGTATTGAAGTTGCTTGTATGTAATTATGTGAATTTTGTATGATTTTTATATAAGGATGGACGTAAGGTTCTAAATGAGAATTATGGTTGTTGTTAATAATTAGTAGGGAAGACAATGTGATTTGGAAGCTTTGTTGTGTTTGTAGAAAGTTTGGATGGAATAAGGAATTGATGGAAATACTTGAATTTGTGAATAATGTGAAATGTTCTTGAATTGTGTTTGAATGGTCTTGAATGAGGAAATGAGTATGAAAATATTGATATTGGTTGGAAAATGTAAAGTTAGTTGGAAATTGTTGCTTTATGAAGAAAGAAGACTAATTATGTTAGTGTTTGGTTTTAATCGATAATTGTTGTTGTTGGTGTTGTGTTGGCTTGTTGCTGGTTGTTTTGAGCCGAGTTGAATCTCGGGGTGTCATATGTGCAGGGAAGTGCTTCCGAAATTTCGGTAGCAAAGTATAGACCAAAGTTGAAATGTTAGCTTTCATGAATAGTAACTGGTAAGAGTGACCATTTGCAGATTTCTGACGAAATTGGAAGTGAAGCCAAGCGAGCATAAGGCGAAATTGAGGTATGTAAATGTTATACCCCGCGTTTTCAGAACATGAGTTTGACATGTACCTCATCATAGTATATGTGGAGTTTTAAGGTGTTTCAAAATCCTAAAATGAAGTTCGTCGAGTCTAGTTTGTAATGCAACAAACCGTTCATTGATAGGACATCGGAGTAGAGAATTATAGACGTTACAAATCGAACTGTTGACGCAGAAACAGTTTTCCCGCGGACAAATACGGTACATGCTAAACTGATGCGACTGATCTTGTAGCTACGTAAAACCGACTTCAAGATCCGTTTTAAGGGACAAAAATCTCATTTTTTTCAGCCAAAAGTCCCGATAATTCCAAAATTCAGCACAAAAAAGAGAGGAGAAAAATTTGAAGTCTTTAACTTTGATCTCAAAAATTTGTTTCTTCATGCCTTCCTACTAAGTTGAAGGCCCTCTTCAACATGGCACAATTGTTGGAACAAGAAAATTACTCTTTGTGGCACTTTCAAGAATTCAAGTAAGTGGGAAAGTTGAAGAAGAAAGGTAAGAATTTCATGTTCTTTG
>NW_026719090.1:0-10579 GCF_029784015.1 Lycium ferocissimum | reverse complement strand
CCCCTTGGGGGCACACGGGAAAAGGGTCGCGCGAGGGGCCCCTCCCCTGCCTATCCCAAAAGGGTGCCTGCCGGTGGGCCCCGTTGGGGAGACATTTAGATCCGATCACCGAGCGGACCCGGGGCTTGCCCCGTTGGGGGGCCGGGACCCCCGCCCCAGGGATTTACTTCTCCCGTGTTCTTTTTTGCACATTTGGGGAGCCGGAGGGGTCGCCCACCCCCGAGGGTCACGACAAGGGGGGCCGACCACAGGCAAGACTGGGAGATGCACCCCCGCCTTCCTCTTAGTTTGGAAACCCCGCCCGGGTGCCCGGCCGGGGTTTGGTCTTTTTGACGGGGAGATGGGGAGGAGGAGATTCCCGAGGAGGGCCGGGCCCGGGCCCCGGGCGGACGCGAAAAAAATTTTTGTGGACATGCTGAGAGGTTGTATAAGATGGGGTTTTCGAGTCCAGGATTTAAACGTGCCCTTCTTGCGGAACAAAGACTTGGGAGGCCCTTCTCGAACGCCGCCCGGGTCCCTCCCATCGGGCCGCTTATGGGCCCAGAAGATGTCCTTCGTTTTTCGAGGGACCGGGAGAGATGAGTTTATCCATTTGCACGAAAAGAGGGTCATGAAGTCCCGGGGCCGTTCCTTTCTTTGGCGCTTACGCACGGGGATTTTCGAGCCGAAGGTCGGGGAATTCGGGGTGGACGGGGGACTTCTGCAGGGCGTGTCTTGCTTATCCCATGGTTCTTCCCTTTTGTTTGAGGTAGACCATCGAGTGTTGAAGCTGGGTCCCCGCCCAGGGGGGTGGGAGAAGTTTTGTCCATTGCAAAAGGGGTTCGATTCAGAGGGACCCATCAACCAGGGCATCGCCGCTTCACCACCCCTTTGGGGGGCTACCCGGGGGGCCGTCGGGCGAAGGGTATAGTTCGGGGGGATTTAGAGGCTCTTTTCTCGCCAACCAAACCCAGGGGTTATACCGCCTTAGCTTTGGATTTCACCCCCCCCTCCGAGCATTTTTATCAGTTCCGAGACAACGATTCCCCCATCGAGGAGAGGGGGCCAGGGGGGGTTTTGATTTCAGCCCAAACTCGTCATCTTGTACCGGGGGCTCGCGGATTGCCCACGCCGCGGTGTTCTCCCCTTTTGTGAATATGCCGGGGGGGTTCTCGGGGCCCCCCGGGAGGCTTCCGACAAAGGGCCGGGGGGGTGCCCCTTTTTTTTTTCCGGGGGCGGGCCGGGGGGCGCGATGTTGTTATGTAACATTTTTGTTTTCACGACCCTTTCGGCTTTTTTTATCCCAGATCTACTTTCTTATGTTAATTTATCCGGGTGGGTATTTGGACCCTTGCGGACCTATTCGTGTTTTTCCGGGGTTGGAGATTGGGGATGGTTGGGGTTTATCAACTGTTCAATTTTTTAGGGCCGAACGGGGTAATTTGGTGATTCGGATTTTGGGATTTCACATACCCCAAGTTGGTTACCCCCCTTATTTCGATTTGGAGTTACGCCAAGCTTTACGCTAGCCCCCGGTGTTCCAGATTGATGGGGGGTGTCCAATCCCCCCCAAAGAAGGAAAAGGATGTTTGGCCTATGTCCAATTGTGATACGGTACCCCCGTTGCGAGCATTCCTTTTGAGCGATTGGGGGGTTCCCGGGTTTTTCCCGTAGCCCCGCCGTGATATTGACTTCGCTTGATTGACCGGCATTCATTTTTTTTTAAAGGATAGCAAAAAAAGAAAGAAAGGAAAATTACAAAATTTTCCGAGTAAGGATTTCATTAGAAGGTTCCTCTGGGGAACTCCGTTTTTTTTGGAAGGAAAGAGGGTCGAGGGGAGTGTTTTGATTATCCCCCTTGAACAAGGTCCCTTCGAAACAAGTACCCTATCCCCGTCGAAAACCCCGTTCCCAACCTTTTCGGGGTTTTCCGATTGATTGAGGTCGATTATCACTAGTTGGATCAAGGCCGGGATATTCAAGAAACCTTTGTTTTGATAGGTTTACGAGTTCCCCTTTGTTATGTTTTTTGGGGTTTAGAATGTCCGATTTTTATGGATCTTTTAAGGCTTATCAAGCAATCCGGGTTCCTTCTCATAGTCTTCAAGATATTTTGGTGTATTCGGGCGAAATTGGGCCTTTAAAGGATATCGGGTTTGTTAATGAAAAGAAGCTTTATGTTAATTTTTTGGGTTGATTTTTGCCGGTGACTTTTTGCCACGTGGTATCAAATGAGGGATTATGGATCCCCGAACATCGAGGTAGAGAGGGGCGCCCCCACCCCAGGGGATTCGTAGGGGGGTTTGGTATACACCGTCGGTTCGTAAAAAAGGTTTCTCAAAACCCCCCTTTGACCTTTGACTCGAAGGAAGACCATTTCGGGTCAGAATGTAAAAAGCTTCCAAAAGCTCAAGACCTTTTTGACTAACCCTTGATTTTGGCATTACCCTTGGACGTAGATTTTTTATTTATCGACGCCGTATTTTTGGGCACGTGTTTTCAAAAGGGAAAGGTTTTTTAAACTTTGGCAAATTAAGACCTGGAAAAACTACCTTACTTAGGATTTGGGAATCCGGGGTTACTTTGAATATTTGGGGGCATTACTTAATGAGTCCAACGAGGTGTTCCCCAATCACCATAGTCTAAAATGTGTTCAATCGAAGGGATCTCAATTCTAGACAAGAGGAGGAGTACAAGGATTATGATATCACCATTTTTTATAATCGGGCAAAGTAATTGTGTTGTAAACCCGGGGCGGGTTTGGGGGTTTTTAGGTCGGGGTTCGGGAGAGTTTTTTACCAGGGAGGTTAAAACCCTAGTTTTCTTTTTAAAGGATCGAACCCAAACCCGGGGTTTTTTTGCGTTTTTGGGGCGAGGTGTTTTCGGGGCGGATTAAACAATTTTGAATGTTGTTGGAAAGATTCTGATTTGAGGGGGGGGGAGGCCATGTAGAGGGAGTTCCGGGACGGGGCACGTGTGTGTACCTCGGGGGTTCCGATTCGTTTGATAGGGGAGAGGCCCCGTCCCGATTTTCCCTTCACCCGGGGTACTGATGTATCGTGATTGGACATCCCCGGGGGGCTAAAAGAGACAGCGAATTTCTTCCTTTTTTTTAATTGCCGGGGTTGGGGAGCACCGAACGTGCGGTGCTTGGAGGATGCCCTTCCCAGTGAGGGGGAAGGATACCCGGATTTTGTGTGGTTTTCCCGGCCCCGGGCAGTTTGATTCGATTTGGGTCATTTGGACGTTGCTGCTGACACCTTTCCCGTCGTTCCCCAAATGCAGGGGGGCGGATCTATATCAGAGATTATAAAAATTGAGGGGTTTCCCTATTTATTGTTTCGAGGGGTAATCTTTTATTTTATTTCGAAGACTTTGGGAGATTTGGGTACTTATTTGGATTTAGCATCAAGTTTCACCGCGGAGGTCCCCGGGGAATATTCGGGTTTTGAGGATATTTTTGAGACTTGTTTGATTTTGGCGGTCATTGGACCAATTTTACCATTGGCGCTTTTCGTAAAACCCTACCTTCGGAAATTTTGGCCTTTCGAGGCTTTTTTGGAGGGGTCTTCGATTGGGGGAACTTTCGGGGGCCCTTTGGGTACGATTTCGAGGAACCCTTGGATAAAGTGAAGCAATTCGAAAAGCCGGCGCGGAGGAAAAAAGAGTAGGGGCCCCAAAGGTTGGGATTTGGAGATGGAGGGGGCGGGTTTTTCCGGTTTCCCCAAAAAGGTGCCCCGTTTTGGAAAAAGGCAATGGCCGGGGTACATTGCACGAGTTCAAATCGAGTTACACCTTCTAATTTTGGATCACAAATTATGGCACAATTTCCCTTTTTGCATCAAAAATAGATCATTGACAAGGTTTCCCAAATGAGATCCAAGCTCAACTTTGTCCCCCCTAGTGTTCCCCGGATTATTGGTCTTTTCCCTTTAAATCTTTTTTTAAGTTGTTTTTTCCCTTCAATTGTAGTTCCAACTCTTAATGGTTTTTCTTCAAAAACCGACTTTGGAACACAAAGCTAGCAACAAATGATTTAAATAAGTTGAAAACGAATCTTTCCATTCCCTTATTCTTTTAATATCTTTTTTTCCCCCTATCTCTCAAATGCCCTTTTCACTTTCTTTTTTACCTCGAACCCCTTATTAATTTTGCCCACTTTTCTTTTTTTAACAACTCACTCTCTTCCTCATCACTTCTTTTTTTTCCTCTCTAGATTGTCGTTTCTCACCCTTCTTCTTTTCTTTTTTCTCCCCCCCCTTTTTTTTGGGTGTGAAAAGACTTGAATCTCATCTTTCCCTTTGTTTAAAAGGATGTTGCAATAAGTATCCAAATTCACATATACTTGCCAAGAATCCCTCTTTTGTCCTTTGGAGGATTTTAATATCAACTCTAATTTTAGGTTTCCCAATCCAACTTTTACCCTCTTGCATATTTTTCCTTTTCAAACACCTCTATGTTCCTTTTTTTTAATTGTTTCCTGGAATACCATGGCCAAAGATACAAGGAATTCTTTTTCCTCTCTTTCCCCAAAACCCTTTTTTTCCAATCTATGAAACTTTCCAAAGAGATATCAGGGTTTTTCCTAATAAGACATGACTTGAATAAGGAAACACTCAACGGACCTCTCTTTTATCCCCCAAGAGTGAACAACACCCTTTCTTTAGTCCCCTTTTTAAAGGGGGGTAGTTAACAAAATAAACCCATTTTTAACAAAGTAAGCACAAAATGTTTGAAAAACTTTCTTGCTCTTAGTATCACACTCCATTCTAGTTTGAAAATCTTGTTAACTTTGGAAAGCTATACCTCTTCTGGGACTTTTTCCCCCCAAACTTAATTTTATTGGAGTGGTTTAATGACTCGCCCCCCAACTCCCCAATCGCTTCATCACCCCTAATCTCTTCAAATCAAAAATTCTCACTACAATAATCTCACAAATGTTTTTGTTTTTACTCAATCACAAACGTTTTATTCATCATGGTTTTTGGCTAGTAATTAGGTCATCTACCCAACATACCCTTCACAAAAATCATTGTACCCCCTTTTACACCCTCTACACCGATCCCAATTTCTCCCATAATCATCCATTCTTCACCCCAAATCCTTTGATCTTAAAAAGCATACTTTAGAACTAGAGAAAATTTCCAAAAGTGGTCTCCAGCATCGTTACGTGTATTTCCCGTAGTGACTCTAAATTTTGGGTTTCCACCTATTAGATTTTTACGCTCAAAAAATCCCCCTTTTTTCCTTTTACCACTCAAGAATACCCCAAAGTTCTTCCAGAACCCCCTTCAAACAATTCAAAAGGGAAAATCTAAAGTTTGGGTTTAAAAAGAAGTTTTGTAAACAAAGAAAAAGGGCAACAAAAATATAAGGGTGGGAAAAAAAGAAAACACAAAAACCAAAAAAATTGGCATGAAATAAAGAAATAGGCACAAAATTACTAGACTACACTAAGTATGAAAAATACTTAAAGTATCTATAAGGGGAAAATGGGGTCTTTCAGGATCTAGAAGAAAGAGCTTTTTATTAAAAAGGGATTGCAAAGACCTTTAAATCCCTTTAAATTTAATTTTTTTTGCTTTTGATGAGCAAAAGTCAATAAAACTTTAAATCTAATGGGGTTTTCAAGAGATAACAACCGAAGATTTCCAAAATGAAAGTCACTAAAACACAAGATAAAGCATTGAACAAACCAAAATGAAGATAATGAAGGGTAGTACCGTTCCTTGGAAGATTTCAATTTTTTTAAAATTTTTTTTTACCTTTCATGCCACCCAAATTTTTTTTTTACTTTTCTTTTTGATTTTGAGTTCAATCAATACGGGGGGTATGAATACCAAACCCTCTAAATTCCCTTGATAGAGGATAGCGTCTTTAGAATTGAGGGGAGAAGGATTGATTTTTAAAAAGAAGCAAGTTCAAGTATTTGATACTTAAACTTTTTTCCAAAAGGGTGAATCAAATTTAAAAAAGGAAGGGGAAAAAGGGGAAATTAAAAAAGGAATCATACCTTAAAAATTGGCAGGGGTTCCGTTTCACCTTTTAAAAATCTTTGTGCTATTCATATATAAAAATAATCAAGCGGGAAAGTTAAGGAAGTATCTTGAGTCGATAAAAAGGTTATTTTTTTTCGCCCTTTTGTACTTTTTTGTTGTAACTAAATAGATTTTGGGAAAAGGGCCCAGAGATTGTATAAGCGTTTTTGGCTATCTTAAGATGGTATATGAGTATCAAATTTTTCAAAGGCTATAAGAGTTAAAACAGATAGGGAGGTTGACAGTGCTTTGCGAGAAATGAGATTTTTGGAAAAAAAAGAGGTTTTTCTTTCTCCCCCTGCTTCACCAAATTCCCCTACTACTTGTTTGACTTTTTTTTATATCTTAACTACGAAGAAGGATGAGACAGTGTTAAATTCAAGGACGAAAAGCGACACCTATTTAATTGCAAAAAGGTGTAGTTCCCTCTTGTTTAAAAAGGAAAAAGCCAAGGTTTACACACCCAAAAAGGGATTTAGGACCCGGGCCCCCCATATGGAATACTCCATTTTCACCTATTTTGAGAAAAACATGGAGAAATTTCGCCCCAAATGGGGTGGGGGCCCCCGCCTCGACCCCCGGGGCCCCGGCAACCCATTTTAAAATTTCAAACTGGGGGAGTAACCCACCCCATGTTGCCCGACAATAAACAAGGCAGACCGCAAGGTATATATAATATAAATCCGGCTATCTCTCTATATAGACCCCACAACCCGGGGGGCCCCCGCGGGCCTATGATCGAAGGGGCAAAGATCCAAAGAAATATATAAGTCGACAAGGCTACCCCGCCCCCAAATGCGGACTCTCTACAAGCCTCGGGAATGTGTGCCGCCATAAAATAGAAAAAAAAAGGAGACAAGGACCCCCAAAACAAAAAGGGGCTCACCAATTAGGATATCGACCCTTTTCCGGGGAGGTTATCAATCCCGATCGTACCAGGCTGAATGCCCCCGGGGAAAAAGGACCACAAAAAAAATGCCATATGTAAAACAATAACAAAACCAAAGAAAATAATACAATCGGGGGCCCAAAGAATTTCGAATATCCTCGATCTATCTCAAAAATCAATACAAGATATCATATGTCTCCGCCAAAGGGCCAGAACGAAAATCTCCCGACCCGTCGGCCGGCAACGCTCCCGCCGTGGAGGCTAAATAAAATGTCCCCCAAAAGCCGGCTAAAAAAAAGTCTCCCGCCCCGGGGCAAAAGAAAAAAGTAGTATATCGTATTGCGAAAAATCCGTATGAAATGTTTTTTTTATGAACTAGGACAAGGGAGGGGATATGCCTCGAAAGAATAAAAAAACACTCAAGTCATCAACAATATGTCAAGCTTCTTAGACAAATCTCTAGTCACAAAGGGTTTTCACTCTTACCTTATAGGAATCACCCGAAAAAAAGAACGATTAACATACCCCCCTTCTTTTGACTTTCCCCCCCTACTTCCCTTCCCAATCTACATAAAATCATTCGTAGTCTCGTAATCTACATTCAAAAGAATTCATACTATTATTAGGCTTATCGTCTAGTTTTCTTAACCCCTCAAATTAATTTCCTTAAACGCCAAAAATTTAAAGCCTCTCGTTTATATCCAGCCCGAAATCACAAAACCACCCAACAACAAAAACCCAAATCAACAACATTTTTCAATACCAATATTTAAAAACATCCCCCGATGTTTACCCCTTTCTAATCCAAAAATTTTATAGACTATTTAAAATCTTCGTTAAAAAAACCCAAATCAAATTAATAAGGAGGGGTTTAAAACCTTTTCTTACTAAAACAATATCTTTTAAAATTCCCCTTTAATCCAAGCCAATACCCCAAAAACAAAAGATACTATAATCCCCTACCCTAGGGCTCAAATCAAAATCACTCCAACCCCTCAATTTTATGACACAAATCCCCTATATATGTCCGAGTTTTTTGGGAAAATATTTGGGTAAAAAAATAAGAGTATTGGCCCTTAATAGGGTTAAGTTTCCCCCCGACTTAAAATTTCCCTTTTACCGGGGCTTTTCGGCGACCCCCCTTTGGGTTCGACGTTCGCTTTTGGGGTTTTCCCCCGCCCCATTACGAAATGCTCAAACATTTGTTTTCCAAAAAGATCGACGACGTTTTTCGTTGGAAACAGACCCCGAACTTCAATTTAGGATTTGTTTCCCCCAAAAAACCCCCCCGATATACTAAGATAATCTTTCTCAAGTTAGACCAATGTTATCTACGAAATTTTGCCCATCTTTTCCCCAAAATTTCCCAAAAAACTTAATTTCCTTAACACTTGCCTAACCCTTCCAGGGCCTTGAACTTAAACCAATAAAAAGAAAAAATAATTCTACGTCAGAAAAAAAACCCCGTTCAAATTTTGGGTGCTAACCCCCAAAAATTCAATGTACAAAACTACGAGGTTAACAAAAAAACCCCCCAAAAAAGCTCCAAAACCTTTGATTTTGGAAACGAAGTGATTTGTTTAAAAAAACTAATTTTTTTGGTTTCTCTTTCCCCTTTTTTAGCCGTGTTTGTGTTTTGAGATGAAAAAGGACCGGGTTTCATCATACTCATCCAAGGAAATTTTTACATTTCCTTCCTTTCTAATCTTGACTGATCGTGAGACTAACTTTGGGGTTTTAAAAAAGCATGTTTGGGGTTTTTTGGGCCCTTGGGTTTTTTTGAACTTTTTTTAATGAATTCATTTGGTTATAGAAAAGATCTTATTATGTACTTCTGGTTGTGTTGTTGATTTGAAAGAAAGGATAAGTCGGAAACTTATTTTGGGACCCAAAAATCGTTTTAGTTTTAACTTGTGGGAGTTATGGGGCCTTTTAAAGGATTTTGGAGAAAAACATAGAGATAATTAAATTTTTGTGGTTAATGTTGTTGCTAAATTTAAAGGAAGAAGTGGTTTTAAAAATGTTTTTTTAACTAAAAGATTTGGCCGTTTACTATTGTTATTGCCGAAATTGTTCTTAAATTGTGAGGGGGGAATGGATAGGATTGGTTTTTGATATTTTTGATGTTATTGTTTGGTGTTGTTTTGAATTCAGGGAAGTGAGGAAAATAGGGGAAGTGTGCCCAATTTTTCGTAAGAGAGCTACTATTTTAGAAAGTGTTTCGAGTTCACCCAAAAGGTAAAACCATAGTTCTAATACGTTGAAGTAGGTTGAAGCACTAGGGGCGATATATTAAGTCATTGACAACAAAGGTATGTTAAGGCTATCCTTTCCTCCTTGGCAGAATCTCATGAAAAGAACAAAACGAACGAACGGAGCTTATCCGTAATGATCCCATTTTTTAGAATGCTAAAAAGTTTATGCTTCTTTGGTTTCCCCCGGGTGAGTTATCGCTTTACTTCCATGATTCTTAAGTTGAATTTGTAATCATTTTTTCCCAAAGAAAAGACATGTTGACGATGCTAGCTCCATAACGATTTTCCCGGAGGTCACCGACCCTACGTCATTCCAAAAAAGGCCCAAAAGTTATTCCAAGTCATTCACGCATCGCATATATGCATACACTTATTTTACCACACCGAGCCGCGTTATAGTCAAAAGGGCCCCGCACCATTGTGCACCCCAAACCGCGATGGGCACAGATAACAACGAGCCCCCTGGGCCCGGGAAGATAACACCAAGCCTATATTATATGGTCCGTAGATCTAAAGATCTAGCCCTCTTTCCATGGGGGCCCCCCGGCCACCCCACGGTCCCATCCTCCCGGGGAAAGTTTACGATCCCCCTAGATTCTATGCATAAGGTCCTAAAATGAAAAAAATCCACACCCTACCGAACACAACCCTCGTACACCGATCAATCAAAAGGGCCAGACCGCCACAATCGCTAAACCCGGGTCCTCCATCTGCCACCATACCGGGGGGATATCTAGCCAATGAATCGAAGTATACATTTCTCCCCCCGAACATTCAAATCCCCCCCGCCGAAGTGCAAGAAATTGTTTTTTCCTGCCCGTCGAACCTCTCCCCAGATAGCTCCCACGTTCCCATACCACCGACCGCAAATCACAAACCTATGTGGGCCCCAAACCCCCCGACTAACCCCAAAAAATGCATTACCCCAAGGTCCCTTCCCCATACTATCAATAAAGTCCTGGGGGGCCAATTTTTTCCTCAACACGGAATCGGGGGGGTCTAATGTTACCCGTAGTTTCGTCCGTTGAGATTGTTGGGGGGTTAGTTGGGCCTAATCGCGGGGAAAAATTAGTTACCTTAGGATATATGAGATTTACATGTTCCCATATTATGGTTAGGGGGGGTTTTAAACCCATGAAAGAGCTATGGAAAGGGTTTAAGAACAAACAAAAAGGAATTAGTTTTGGGGGAAATTTGGTAAAACTTGGGAAAAAATTTTTCCATTTTAAATTTTAAAAAAAATCCCGGGGGTATCTCCTTAAAAGAGGAGTTTTTGGGGCGTTTATTTTATCCAAATTGAAGTTCATCGAGTCTAGTTTTTAACGCAATCTAGTTTCTACTTTGCAACAAACCGCCCCGTCAATGTCACGCCCCCAGTAAAAAGTTATGGCTATTCTACGATGATCGTTCCCAGCAAA
>NW_026719089.1:0-12079 GCF_029784015.1 Lycium ferocissimum | reverse complement strand
AAAATTTTTTTTATTATTTTTTTTTTTTAATTACAAAATATATGTTTTTAATCCCCACCCACCCCTATCCCCACCCTTCCACCTTCACCTAACCCTTCTTTATGCTATCCTAACCTATGCTACCCTCATCTTCTTCATCTGAACCCAACCCGACCCCACTCCATCTTTTCATGCCCCTCCCCCTCTCTTCTCCCTGTTTTTTTTTATTCTCTCTCGCCTCCATGTTCATGCCGCCGCACCCATTGTGGTGTTTTTTTTTGAAATTCTTTGAAGGCCATTCAACCCTTTTTTCATCCATTTTCAGAAAGCTGCTTCGTGCAATTTCTTTCATTGTTGTTAAACAATGGAAGAAAATTTTCCATTGAAGGAAGGTGCAAGGTAAATGAAAATTTCCCATTTGAAGGGCAGTTCGTCAATATCTTCATTGTTGTTAAAAGTTCATTTGAAGGGCAATTCAAATTTCTTCATTTTGTAGTTACGCATTGTTTCTTAATCTTGGATAAATTTAGTAAGTGGGACGAAAAATAACTGGATTTGTTCAGATGCAGTGAAATGGAGAAAAGAAGACGAAGGATTTTGGGAGTGGCGTTAGAGGAGAAAAGTCGTCGGTAGGTGGTGGAATGGAGTGAGGAAAATGAAGATGAAAAAAAAGACGCGGGGGCGTAACTAATGGAGATGAAGGAAAAGGGAAAAACTTTTAAAAAAACTTCATCTCCATGGGAGATGAGTGAAGAAACAACGGGGAAGGCACGGTGAAGAAGAAACAATGAAAAGGGAATTTTTTTTTTAAAACGTGGGGCTCACAAATAAATAAGTAAGAGAAAAAAAAGTAAATAACGTGTTTACGACGTGTCGGCCCCCATGTCACAAAGCGTGTGGAACACCTACACATGAGGCTTGGTTAAATATCCATGAGGGGGTAAATAATATCACTTTTTTATATTTCGTGTGTGTGTAATAGGTCGTCCGTATAGTTTAGGTGTGATATCGACTTTTCGTGTATAGTTCTGTGTGGGTTTTGATGTATTTTGCCAAAAACTCTAGAAAATGGGGGAGAGGCATGTGCCCCTCCATGCTATGGGAATTATATATATATATATGAGCTCATCTTCTAATTCAAGACCAAAAAATAAAACAAGAGAAAGAGAGCAAAGAGCAAAGAGGGGTTGACCCCACAAAAAAAAGAAGAAGAGAAAAAAAAAAATTTTGAGCTCAAATCTTTAGTCCAAAATTCATTCCTTGTTGAATTAATACTAAGCTCAAGGTCCTCTTCTATGTGATACACAATTTGGAAGCTCCAAAAGAGTGTTTTCTTTTCAAAGAAGAGAATTTGTGGAGAAAAAAAAAAAGGTAATAATTTTACTCTTTTTAGTTTTGAAAGAATTATATATTTATGTTGTAGTATATGGGAATGAATGTAAAGCATGAAAATTTTGTGTTATGGAGATATATGTGTGGCCGTGAGTCATAGTGATGGAGAAGGTGAATTATATTCTATTTAGTTTGTTAGTTGTGTCGTATGACATTTTATAGCGAAATAAGCCTAAACGATCTGAATTAATTGAAAATGGCATGTATGTCATTATGGGGGAAATTATGATTTTTATATGATTTTTATATAAGTATAGAAATAAGATTCTAAATGTGAATTATGGTTGTTGTTAATGAGTTTGGAAGAAAACAAGGTGATTTGGAAGTTTAAATTCGCATTTGTTGAAGCTTTGGATAGAATATGGAATTGGCGGAATGAATCCTTGAGTGTTGCTTGAAATATTATTGAAAATATATTTGAGTAATCTTGAGTTAGTTAATGAATATGGAAAAATGTTGATATTAGTTGATGGTGTGAGTTAAAATGGAAGAGTTACATTATGTGGAAAGGAAGGAAAAATTATGTTAGAATGTGTTTTGTTGTGATTTTGATGATTGTTGTTATTGTTGTGGTTGTTGTTGTTGATAATATGAGCTAAGTCTTCGGGATGTTGAATTTATAGGGGAAACGCTGCCGAAATTTCGTAGACAAATATGGATTTAAGTTTGAATTCATAAAGCTTGAAACTTATATTTGGCAACTATGACCAATTAGAGATTTTTAAGCGAGAACGATTTGAGTTTGGGCGGCGTAAGAAGTGAAAAAGTCGAAGCCACGGTTTCTTCTTTAGCATGTCTAAAACATACTAGGTTGAATTTGAGCCCACCGGCAATTCTGCTCATCGAAATCCAGTCGGACTTTAGGTACTATTCATTCAATGTAATTGAATTATAATTCTTATGTTTTGTTGGAAAATTATCCGAACATCCATAATTTGTATAAATGTGATAGAATCGTTTTGAAATTTACATGGATGACTCCATAAGTCTAATGTTCGTAATTTATGTCCACCCTCGACTTGACCCGAGGTGGGCTCCACTAGTCCCGAGACTTCCCTTTTGTCTTCCTTGATCCACCTTTGCTATGATATAAAAGGACACACGCATTTTAAGGCTCAGATTTGATGCAGTCCATAGGTTATTTTGAAAGTTCCTAAATGTAAACGATACTAAATTCTCGGAAAATGGCTCATGAAGTATTTTTCGAAAGTTTTGTAAATTTAAAGCTCACACCTTTTTTTATCAATTAAATAGAACCCTGGATACTTATTTTGGAACCTCTCGATCTCAATATATATATATATATATATATATATATATATATATATATATGTGTGTATTTATTTATCGATTCATGGAAATTAATGGTGTATATGTATATGGTTTCAGCATTTCTACTCGGCCGTGCTCATTACTATGATATCGTTCCGTCGGTTCCCGGGCCGGCTTGTGATAAATGCGCACCAGGATAAATTGCAAGAGTATCTTTGTTACGGTTCCCGAGACTCGCCATAGGGCCGGGTTCCGTTTATGGGAGTTGCGGCTTCGTGATATGGCTTATGATATGTTTGATGATATGATATATGATATGTTGTGTTAAGGTGTACGGAGATTTGAAACCTTCTCGAGTATCTTTGTGTGTGTACCCGACGTCGGAGTAGTGACACGTTCCCGAGCCTTATGCATGATCTCGTTTGCATTATGTACATATGTCTTCATGCACAGTTTGGTATATATTGATCCGGTATTCTCTCTCTCCGTACCTCATAGGCTTATGGTTTAGATTCTGTACTTTATACTACATACTCGGACATCTTTCCAGACGGACTTTCCCCACTTCGGGGCTTGCCTTTCATGCCCAAAAAGTGCTTTAGGTTCGTGATACCTTGTGTAGGCCACACATGCACTATTACGAGTGCTCGTTTTGATGTCCCAACCCATATGTTGGTACTTATCTTCCTGATGTTTATGCTTTGTATATTTGATTATTTGGGAATGGGGTCCTGTCCGGAATCATATGTTCCCCGATTTATGTAGAAATTTGTAGTATATATATGGGTCATGGGTCATGCGTAATGAATGCTTGTTTATGATCTGCGTCTTAATGCGGTCCACATGTTATTACGGCCAAGACGGCACTTTATTGCAATAGACATGTATGTATCTGCGATGTATATTCCGCCAATCTATCGTATTTGGATGCGGCCTAAATGGCCCGTACTTGTATATATGTGTGTATATCTGTTCGGCGATGTGTATTCCGCCGCCCTTTTGACTATGATATGATAATTTTGCACGCGTGACCGCTTAAGATAATAATTGCTTCCAATCATTTGAATTAATTAATATGAAATCTCGAGGCAAATTAGAAAATGATGAGTTGTCAGAGTTTGTTTGGTGTCCGGATAGACACTGGGCCGCCGTCTACTTGAGTGGGTCGTGACAAAGTGGTATCGCAGCGGTTTGTCCTCGGAATGTCTACGGTGTCGTGTCTCGTAGAGGTCTGTTTATCGGTGTGTCGTACACCACGTCTATAAGCAATGACATTTGTGGGGTGTTCTTTGGATCTTAGATCGTGCGATAGAGCCCGGTAGGAATGAATTCCTTTTTACTAACCTTTGATTTCGTCAAGAACGGTATCGACGGAAGACAAGGATCGATATTAGGAAAACACAAGATTATACGGGTAAAGAAGTAATGAGGAGGATGTGTGTTGCGGAAGTCATTTTGAAGTATGATCGAAATATAAAGTTGAAAATCGAAAAGGAAAGAAAATAGGAAAATGCCACCGGTGCCATTTGAGTTATGTATGTAAGGTAAAGTCAGCATATTCATGTTTTACTTGAAATTGTTAGCCACTGTGGCTATGCTACGATATGATACGTATGTATATGTGTCGTCCTCAAGTGAGGCATTGTTGGTATTTCTGGCGTGCGTGTTTTGGGATAGTAATAAATACGGAGGAACTTCCGCCCAAATTTTTCCAAAATTATTAAAAGGAAAAAATGAGATGTACGTTCTTAACATGTCTTGAAAGTCGATACCAAATGTGAGTAAATCTATTACGTTGGATTAAAGTTTAAAAGGCATCCTCTATGTCATTCGTAAGAAGGCTGCAGTCCTTATGTGGTATTCTATTTCGAGAAAGTATATATGAGTAGCAAATTTGCAATTTATTTAAGCGATCAAATACGTTCCACACACTTTGCTTCGTAAAAGCCTATGTTGAAGGGCAAAAATGCCGGTGACTAAGTTCACCTTATTGGAAAATACAAAGCATGTGACAAGCACGTTTCCTGAATTAAATGGTTGCCTTCACGACTCAAAAAAAAAAAAAAAATCAACCTTCAGGCTGTGTGGAATTAGACATATAGACGAAGGTAACATGTGAGGATTTAGATAAAGGGCGACATGGTAATTATATAGTTAGAAAAGCAAAAAGAATCCTCTCTAAACGGTGGGACCCGCTTACGAGAATGTTTTGGAAATTGTTAAGAGGCCCGACTTGCCTAAAATTATGTGATAAGGGTTGTGCGGGGCCAGTTATGTGATTATACCGGCCTTAACGCACTAAATGCACCAAAGTTTTGGAGTTAGCGTGCTGTGACCGTGCAGCAATTTTTTGATGGGTGACCTTCGGGGAAATGTACTAAAATTTTCATAAATAGATACGGGAGACAAAAATAGGGAATTTGGGGTAATCTGGAAATTAGAGTATGTGGAATGGTTAAGCAACTTTATAGAGGTCGCGTGAGTTGCGACGGATTAGGTGGTGAAAAGAAAGAGGAGCAACCTTGTGTCAGTTAGAGTAAGTTGGGACAAGTGATTGGAAATGTGACAGAAATATATATGTATATGTATGTGTGACTCCCCTTTTTATGACTATGTCGTCTGATGGGTGAACCCTAATAGTTAGTGTTGTAATATATGGAAGATATTAAGTGGACGAAATTTATGAGACAAAGTGAAGGGGTGTGATAGATATTACGAGATAAACCGATATTGATTTTGCTCGAGGTGTTGACATTGGAAAAATTCTAATACAACGATATTTGGAAAGAAAAAGAGAGTTGAATGAACGAACGTCGAGAAAAGTTGAAAGTAAGAAACGTAATTGAGCCTCAAAAGAGCCGACAGCAAAACACAAATTATTTGCAAAAAGGAACCTGGAATGTAATAATGCAGAGCAAAGGAAAAACCCATGGTATGGAACGATGAATTATGTGAATATCAAGAAATGCAAATATCGAAAAGCTGAACGACGGATAGGAACGGTGGAAGGAGGGGATAACTTAGCCGTAATGCCAACGAGGAAGAATATGATTACCAAAAAAAGATAAATTTTTACATTAATTACGTTATTCGAGGGACTAGCTATTAGATAAGATTTTGTACTAATAATGATCGAGTTCTCATCGCCTCATGATTTTATTAAGGTTTCGTACGAGGCTAATTAAGTTATAATTTAAAGAGAAAAGGCATGGATATGGTATAGTCAAAATTTAAAAGGTGGGGAGAACGATTATGTTGGGTAAAGCGGCATTACAATATCTCTAGGTGTTAACAAAATCCTTATTGGAGGCCCGAGCTTAAATGTATTTACATACCAAGAGAATAAAGGAAAGAATGAAAGACGCCTTTACAAATTCTCGCCAATACGAATTGTGATATGTTTATGTTATGATTTGAATCTCCTATCGAATCGATGTGTACCTAAGTAATGAAAAGATTATCGGACTCAACGAATATTTCGGGTAATAACGATTATCGTAATAGGAATGCAGAGTTTGGTAGTATGGAAATCTTTAAAGGAGAAAGGGTTCCGTTAGATACTGCAGAATAGTCCATGGACCACTAATCACATAAGCAGGAGATGCGCCATGAAATTATGGCGGCATTATTTGTATGAGTCCACGATAATTGTACGAGGGCTATCAAAGTCTCCGGTATCTAGCAAAAGAAGGCTGAATTGCGGTAAGGAAGATGGTTTGAATTATTGAGAGATCATGACGTCGATATTCGATACCACCACGGAAAAGCGAATGTTGTGGCGGACGTTCATGGTCGCGATCTATGGGAAATTTGACCGGCCGTCTTTGACCCCGAGAAGGAGGAATTGGTTCGAAATCCATCAGCTAGTTAGCTTTAGAGTCCATTCAAATGCAGTATTAGAGTCAGCTACATTCATGGTGTTGAGAACGTCGATTATGGAAAAGGTAAAATAAACGTCGGTTCAGGATGCCATTCCAATACGGTGCGAGTTAGTTGGCCAATATCCAAACTGCCCGAGTCCAAAATCGAGCATCAAAAAGCTCGGATTGTTTGTGAAAGCAGTACAGTTTGGAAATGAGAAACGATTAACATGGATTTTATTATAGGTTTACCGCGCACTCATGGCAGTACGATTTTAATTGGAGTATTGTCAAAGATTGACGAAATCAGCCCATTTTCCGGATAGAACTACTTATTCGTCGAAGACTATGCTAAATTACATATTAAAGAGATAATAAACTTCACGAGAGACCTAACGTTATAACGTATGGGAGTGCTAACTTCTGCCTAACTTATGGAAGGTCATTCCGGAAGGATTGGGGACTTAGGTGAGTCTTAATCCTGCATTTCATCCCTGGGTCAACCGACGGATAGGCCGAGCGTACTATTCGGACACTAAGAAGATATGCCACGGAGTTTATATTATTGACTTGGGATAGTGGAGGTGATCATTTACCGTTAAGCGAATTTGCCTATAATAGTAATAGTCATCGTCCCAACATTCGGATGAGACCATACGAATACGGACCTTATATGATAGAAAAATGCAGGTCTCCGATTAGTTGATTCGATATGGGTGAAACAAAGTTGATCGGACGGTATGGTTAAATAAGCGATTAGGTGATAAAAACACTCGAATGGTTGTTGGCCCGCTCGGAGTCGACGAAGTCATATCACAGTGATAAACGACGCCAACCGAAAGATTCCGGATTGATGGTAGCTATTTCTACGGATGTCACTTATGAAGTGTGTGATGAGATTCGGTAAAGAGTAGAATTCAAACGGTATAACGGATCGTATCGAGATTGACATTGGAAGGTAAAGAGTAGGTTGCTATAAGACTGAACATCATCGATCGGAGCGGCAAGATCGGTATTAGTATCCACGTTAATGGAATGTTGGGATCCTCCGATATTTCCGGTAGATGACATTTAGATGACGGAGGAATTGTCTTATGAGAAGCATGACCGTGAGCCATTACGAGAATTGTCGAGGTGAGGAAATATCACCGACGTACCCTGTGATGTTTATGGCTTAAACAATAATAGAAGAAACGACAGAAGCAAAGGACGGAAATAAAGAGGAGGTATCCTCGCTGTTCCCCATAATTACGTGGTAATTTGAATTTCTAAATCTATTATATTGATTGACGGATGATTGATGCGTGCCATTCATAAAGAGAAACTCCCATCGCGCATGCTTGTGAGAGGGATAAGGTTAATTTAACATTCGAGGACGAATGTTCTAAAAGGGGGGAGGATGTTAGCATTCAGATTTAGTACGTTGTGATATCTCAAGTAATCGCGGAATCGTCGAGTAAGACCATTTACTAAAATTATTTTTAACATATGAGTAGGTTATGAATTTTGGTTATGAATATTGTTAGTATGGAAATATTGAGAAAGGAACTAAGGATGAAACGGGAAATTCATGAAATGGTTCATGGAAATATGGAAAAAGGCTAGGGAGCAAAAATGGTCATTTCCGGCATTCAAGAAATTTCTTGGAAGAGGCCATGTGGCAAAAAAAAAAAAAAAGAAGAAAGAAAAAAGAAGAAGAAAGAAAAAGAAAACTCTAGAAATGGGGGAGAGGGGTATGTGCCCCTCACATGCTTGTGGAATTATATATATATGAGCTCATCTTCTAATTTAAGACCAAAAATAAAACAAGAGAAAGAGGCAAGAGCAAGGGGTTATTTATCTAAAAAAAAAAAAAGAAGAAGAGAAAAAAAAAATTTGAGCTCAAATCTTTAGTCCAAAATTCATTCCTTGTTGAATTAATACTAAGCTCAAGGTCCTCTTCTTGGATGCCAAATTAAGCAAAAGAGTGTTTCTTTCAAAGAAGAGAATTTGTGAGAAAAAAAAAGGTAATAATTTTACTCTTTTAAGTTTTGAAGAATTATATATTTATGTTGTAGTATATGGGAATGAATGTAAAAGGCATGAAAATTTTGTGTTATGAGATATATGTGTGTGGCCGTGAGTCATAGGGGATGGAGAAGAATTATATTCTATTTAGTTTGTTAGTTAGGTCGTATGACATTTATGACGTAAATAAGCCTTAAACGATTCGAATTGGCATTGAAATGGCATGTATGTCATTATGGAAAATTATGTGATTTTTATATGATTTTATATAAGTATAGAAATAAGATTCTAAATGAATTATGGTTGTTGTTAATGAGTTTGAAGAAAACAAGGTGATTTGGTAGTTGGTCCGCATTTTGTTGAAGCTTTGGATAGAATATGGAATTGGCAGAACTTGCTTGAATCCTTGAGTGTTGCTTGAAATATTATTGAAATATATTTGAGTAATCTTGTTGCTAATGAATATGGAAAAATGTTGATATTAGTTGGATGGTGTGAAGTTAAAATTAGGAAGAGTTACATTATGTGGAAAGAAGGGGAAAATTATGTTAGAATGTGTTTTGTTGTGATTTTGATGATTGTTGTTATTGTTGTGGTTGTTGTTGTTGATATTATGGCCGAGCTAAGTCTCGGGGATGTTGAATTTAGAGGGGAAAACAGCCGCCGAAATTTCGGTAGACAAATATGGATTTAAGTTTGAATTCATAAAAAGCTTGAAACATCTATATTGGCAACTATGACCAATTGTAGATTTTGAAGCGAACGGATTTGAGTTTGGGCGGCGTAGAGAAGTGAAAAAGGTATGTAAAGCTATCCGTTTTCTTCTTTGGCATGTCCTAGGTATACTAGGGTCGAGATTTGAGCCTCTGGGCAATTACTGTCATGAAATCCGAGTCGGACTTTAGGTACTATTCATTCTAATGTAATTGAATTATAATTCTTATGTTTTGTTGGAAAATTATCCGAACATCCATAATTTGCATAAATGTGATAGAATCGTTTTTAGAAATTTACATGGATGACTCCATAGAGGCTAATGTTCGTAATTTATGTCCGCCACCTCGACTTGACCCGAAAGGGCCTACCAGTCCTAATCTAGAGACCCTTCGTTTGTCTTCCTGATCCACCTGTATGATATAAAGAGGGACTTTTGCCTACGCATTTAAGGCTCCGTTGATCTGCTCCATTGGTTATTTTGAAATTTCCTAAATGTAAACGATACTAAATTCTCGTAAAAATGAAACTGAAGTATTTTCGAAAGTTTTGTAAATTTAAAGGCTCACACCTCTTTGTATACCAATTCAATCGGACTAGATACTTATTTTTGAACCTTCTGATCTCAATATATATATATATATATATATATATATATATATTGTGTATGTGTATTTATTTATCGATTCATGGAAATTAATGGTGTATATGCATATAGTTCCGCAGACTACTTCCGTGCCTATTACTGTATATCGTTAGTCGGCCTGAACAGTTTGTGATAAATGCGCACTATGATAAATTCGGGCAAGATCTTTACGTGTTCAGTTCCGTGACATTGCCATAGGGCCGGGTTAGTTTATGGAGTTATCTTTGTGATATGGCTTATGATATGTTTGATGACATGATATGATATGTTGTGTTCGGTGTACGGAGATTTGGAAATGAAATATCTTGATGTGTGGCACCGACGCCGGAGTGGTGACCTACGTTCTGAAGCCTTATGCATGATCTCTGTTTGCATTATGTACATATGTCTTGATCTGATGTTTGGTATATATTGATCAAATATTCTCTCTCTGTACCTCTCACTCCCCCCGCTTATGGTTTGGATTGTGATTATGCTTCATACTCGATTACATCTTTAAATGCCCGACCCCCACTTTCTTCGGGGGCTGCGTTTCATGCCCGTTAGTGTACAAGAGGTTCAAGTGATCTGCCGTGTAGGCCACACGATGCCGTTTTACAGAGTATCGTTTGGTTCGGAGCCTATATGTAATGGGTACCTATCTTTTGTGATGTTTATGCTTTTGGTATATTTGATTATTTGGGGTACGGCGGAGATCTCCGTCCGTCCATGTTAACCCGATTTGTAGGGCTGTAGTCATATATGTGGGTCATGGGTCATGTGTGCGTTTCGTTTATTTGTGTCTGCGTCTTAATGTTGTCCCATTTGTTATTAGCCTAAGACGGCCGCGTATTTGTCTGTACATGTATGTGCATATGTATGTTATTCCGCCCACCTATGTATTTGGATCAGCGTAAATATTGTGACTTTGTATATATGTGTATATACATTTACGTATGTGTATTCATACGTCTCTTTTAGCTATGATATGATAATGTTTGCCTGCGTGACGCGCTTAAGATAATAATTGCTTCCAATCTTTTAAAATTAATTAATATGAAATGCGAGGCAAATTAGAAAATAGCAGTTAGCTTGTGAGTTTGTTTTAGGGTGTCCGGATAGGACGCTCGCCGCAGGCCCACGGAGCTGGTCGTGACACCATCCCAATTAATACATCAATTTAAGATCATGGTACATCTTTGTCGTTCAGGATGAATAGAATCTGGGAGTAGTGACTTCTTCTAGAATTGACGGCGTAGTTCCGCCTACATCCCGGAACACATAACCTATACATTTACCAGAACCCCATCTCGGACTTCAAAAGGTGACTTTTCTTTTGGAAATTTCCACCATTATACTTTCAACTTGGGATCCTTGTCTTAGCGCTCTTTATTTCTCAAGGCAAGGATGAAACTGGGATTGTTAATACCAACTCCCGACGCTTTGACCGACTATACGCACTCCGAGGCTTGCTAATTGATAGAACCTGTGAATCATTTCTTTTTTCTTCCGAGGGCACTTCACATGGCTGCCACATAGATCAGCGACTAAAGCGCATCAGCTACTACATTTCGAAATGGTATAAAATATTCACATCATAATCTTTCAATAATTCTAACCACCGCTACGTAAAGCAGATTCAACTCCTTGTTTAAAATATATATTAGAAGATGCATCCGTATAGATATCGACATTGTCACACCCTAATCTTGATGGAGTGTGATAGGCACCCCCCCCACCCGAATGACGAACCCCCGGACCCCCAATTTCATACATTTTTTCCCTTTCCCAAAATTTTCCTCAAATCACATGGCGTCGAAAAAACTTTTAAAGGCGATTCCCCACATCGTCTTGGCGTTTTTCCCTATCAAACAAACAAACATATCGGATCAAATCCGTTAAAAAGGGAATGTACATGCCCGAAACATACATACATGTTAAAAAATAGGCCCTTCCGGCCACCATAGCAAAAAAAGGGGCCTTTTAAAACACGGGTCTCACCCCCCACTGTCCGCCAAAATCTCTAACACAAACCGGGAAAACACAACTCGGGTATGCTCGACTCGGCGAAATTTCCCCGGGAAAGGGCTTGGCACCCAATGAAAACCCCCCCAGCAAAATCTTCCGTCCTCCCGGGTTCTGGTAAACCCGCCTTTTCCCAAAAAAGGGGGGATGGAATATGTCCCAGTATGAAAGGGGGAAATACGAAAGAATCATTCGAATCAAATGT
>NW_026719088.1:0-10679 GCF_029784015.1 Lycium ferocissimum | reverse complement strand
TTCTTCGACAATCAAAATTAGC
Source organism: Lycium ferocissimum (assembly GCF_029784015.1). Taxonomy (NCBI): domain Eukaryota; kingdom Viridiplantae; phylum Streptophyta; class Magnoliopsida; order Solanales; family Solanaceae; genus Lycium; species Lycium ferocissimum. The sequence continues at coordinate 10,657 of NW_026719088.1, read as the reverse complement.
ATAACAAAATTAAACCATACCCATAATAACATCGAACTTCCGCTTATATCTATAGCCTATCAAATGCGCTTTGGCGCAACGGCCCTGAGTAATTATCGAACAATTTCTATAAACCTGCCTGGCTATAACAGAATCCCCTATTGGAGTAGCTACCTCAAATGGTTCTATCGGTACAGATTCTATCCCAATTTTATTAGCAACAAGGGGAGAAATATATGATAAAGTGGAGCCTGGATCTATCAATGCATACACAGCTCGGGAGAAAATCAATAATATACCAGCAAGAACACATTAGGCGACGCCTCTGATCCTGTCGCTTGGCCAAGGCATATATGCGGTTCGAAGGACCGCTAGAACCGGACGTCCGCCACGACCCCCATCGCGGCTTCGGTGCCGCGTACCTCGCCCCCCGCGAGCGCGCCAGGGCTACTGAAGATGAAGATGAACCAGCAGCTGACCCAGTAGGCTGAGCCGCACCACCTGAACTGCCCCCAAGCGGACAATCTCTCATAAAATGACAGAATACACGAGCAGAGTCGTGAGTAACCATTTGCATAAAAATCATTATTACAAACTCAACAGATCAGTGGACTAACCATACTCGGGGATCGGGACGAAAGACATACTAAGTTCTTTCAAAAGCCATCAGAACTATACAAAGGAAAGTCGCGGGACCCACGGACGAGCGTCAACCCAATCCGAGCCCGCCTGTGGGAGGTATAGTCATAATACGCTACGAACCTCCTACGAGCATATCGAGGCGATCCCGGCTCGTCTTCTATGAAAGTTACGACCCTTTTCGACGTAGAACTTTTAAGAACAAAACTTTTTATGCAATATTTGAAAACCAATTATTCCAAAGACATAGGACCATTATTCAATTACCTTACGTATATCAAAGTTCAAAAGTAAATAAGAATCGTGACATACTCGGATCGCAAGAATAGAGTTATCCCGAAGCTCGTAGCATGCCTTACTTACAACTACAACATGCCAAGAGAAAAAAGAAAAGGTTAACTTTACATACCTCGTCCGCTCTCAAGGCTAATCCAATCCTAAGTCTCAGACTCTCCAAGATCTACACAACATCATTAAATACCAATGTTAACTATAGGCATTTAGGAGTTCATTTCCAAACTAACACTTAATTCTCGAAAATTTGGGCAGCATTTCCGTAAATACAACAACCCCGAGAATTCAACTCGGCCAAATTCATCAACAACAACACCAACAACAACAACTAAGAAACATCAATAATCAATTCAAAACGCATTCTAACATTAAATACTCTTTTCTACATGATTCAACCACATTCCATTATATTCAATTCAACGGCTTACATTCAAACCAACATCAACGCTTATACATTCAAGTACTAGTCCGAACCCATACCAACAATATTCAAGGACATTTTAAACAATTCACACAATATTTCAAACAACCCAAACAAAACACCATTCCACCCGAAAACTGCCCCAAACCCGAGAACAACACAACTACATTCCTTTCTCCCAAATTCATGAATTACACCAACAATCCACACTTTAGCAATGTCATTTCTCTTAGATACAAAAATTACAATAAAAGCACATTAACTTCCAAATCAGCCCGCAACAATTACAACATCAACTTGAATCATTAAACTCTCATTTTGATCATAAAATCCATAACGACAACAACCAAAATACTAAATAGAATTACTTCATTCTTAACCACACAAGGGTGGCCATATTCGGCCACCACCCCAACCTACCAACTTCATGATTTTCATTCATTTCAACATACTACAATAACCAAACATGCTAAATAAAATTAATTTATCACTCCTACACAACACACACTTACACGGCTATAACCCATTCACACGGCCCAATTTCAACATGTAATATTTCATGAATTTCATCCATTTTGACATACTACTATATACACAAGCCATCCATAACATATAAAAACAAGATTAAACCTTACCTTTTCCCTTCAACTTCACAACTAGCTAGGGTTTGCAAACGATGAAAACAAATTGTTTGTTGACTCCAACAACAACTCCACGTTAACAAGGGACTTCCAATTAGTTGATTTGCTAGAAGAAACTTATTTTTTTGGCTATTTTTTTTTTGGACTTCAATTTTTGGAGCTATGGCCGAATACCTTGGTCTTTTCCTCCAAGCTTCTTGATTTTTCTCTAAGTGTTGAAGATGAAGACTTAGTCATATTTTTAATGCATATAATAGGCTTCCATGTGGCCCTTGGCCCACACCCTTGTGGCCGGCCACATGGCCTTATTTTTCATGAATTAACAACTTCCACTTATTCATTTTAACCCCAAATTTCTTTAATATTCCATGCCACCAAATCATAGCAACTTATGTCTTAAAACAAGTCATGGTTAAAAGTCTCGACTTTGTATCCCGGATTAGTGGATTGTCCCGACGTACAAAATACGGGATATAACACTATGGGCGTATAAGGACCTCCTTAATAAGGGGGGAAGAACATAGTCACGACCCAACCCCGTAGGCCATGACTAGTGTCCGAATTGGACACTCATACTTCCTTAACACTCAGAATTAGCGTACTAAGCTTGCATAAATGTAGATAATCACATATAGTCTCAGATTAACGCATAATAGCCAACATATGTCACAAAAGCCGGCGAGGCTGTCGTAATGTACATAGCATATCAGAATAAGCATATGCAGCCGACAAGGCTACCACGGCGGGTAAGACCGCCCAAACATGTAACGTACGAACATATACATACCGGAACAACCATAACCCACATACATGTCTACAAACCTCTAAACAGAACAACAGAATCATATGACGGGACAGGGCCCCGCCGTACCCCTGAATGAATATATACATATGCAACAGAAAAGTATATATATACCAAAATATAGGCTCCGGATGAAGGAGCACTCCCAGAAAGCAAAATAGGTGTCCTAGGTGGGTGGATCACCAAGGCCGAGCGTCATTCTAGACCGGGCATGAAACGCGGCCCGAAGAAACGGGGTCGATTTTAATATGTGCGAGTATGCAAAGCAAGAAATACAGTAACAGAATCATAATCAAAATAGAAGATACAGAAGATAAGAACAATATGCAAAATGTCAAATATTTAGTTTAAAAACATAAATCATGCATAGGCTCTTAGAACGATGGTCGCTCTTTGTCGATGGCGCCATACCACATCATACTCCGAAGATTTCATATCTCCGAAACCCGACATATCATATCACATCATAACGCCGTAACACCCCGTAACGCCAAATATACACGGTACCCGGCAAGGGGACTCGGTGTACGGACATATCATACTCGAATATATCAAAGTGCGCACGAACATAACCGGCCGGGACTCGGCGAAGGATACAAATGTATGCACGAGCGTAGTCGTGAGCAATCACATGCATAAAAATCATAATCATAAACTCATTAAATAAGTAAGAAATCCATACTCGGGAGTTAAGGTGAAAGTAGTACTAAGTCTTTCCCAAAGGTCATTAAGGACAAACATAGAAAAGTTGCGGGACCCACGGACGGGTGTCAACCCCACCCGAGCCCGCTTATGGAAGTTAGGGGATGTTATGCCTTATGGGATCCCCTACGAAAATTTTGGGGCGATCCGAGCTCGTCTACGAAAGTTACGAGCGTTCGTAGTTTCGAAATCTTTTAAGAGCAAAATACTTTACATAGCTTTTAAAATTCAACCATATGAAAACATAAGTACCTTAACTTGACCATATTAATAGAGTAAGTCTATGGAGCAAATAAAAGTCATATGCAAGCTCGGATCGTAAGAGTGGAGTTTCCTCGAGATTCATTTCATAGCCTACTTAACACTAGGACATGCCAAAAGAACGAAAGATTAGGCTTCACATACCTCGTCCGCTCTCAAGCTAAGCCAAACCTCAAGTCTCGGACACTCCAAGATCTACATAACACCAATTATATCAAACATTAGCTAAGCATTTAGGCATCCAATTCCAAACAAACACCAAATTCTACAGAAATTTGGGCAGCATTTCCCCTGTAAATACACCAACCCCGAGATTTTAACTCGGCCAAATTCAACAACAACAACACCAACAAACAAACTACAACATCAATAATCAATTCAAAATGCATTTTTAACATTAGTAGCTCTTTTACATAATTCAACAACTTTCATAATATTCCAATATACTCACTTCAACTACTTACATACAAACCAATATCAACGTTTATACATTCGATTACTAATCCAAAACCATTCAAACAATATTCAAGAACGCTTTAAACAATTCACACAATTTTCCAAACAACCCAAACCATACTCCAACTCACCCGAATTCTTCCCCAAACCCGAGGACAACATAATCCACATCCTTTTCTCCCAAATTCATGAATTACACCGATAAATCCACACATTAACAATGTCACTTCCACAACCACAAAAATTACATGAAATTCACATTAACTTCCAAATCAACCCATAACCAACACAACATCACTTTGAGTCATTATACTTGCATTTTTCATCATAGAATCCATAACGACGATAACGAAAATACTAACGACGATTGTTCATTCTCAACTACACAAAGGGGGACCTATTCGGCCAACACCCTATACACCCATATAGATGATTTTCATTCTTTTCTTCACACTACAACAATCAAAACATGCTAACTAAAATTAATTCATTGCTTTCAACACAACATACACACACACGGCCAACACCATATACACGGCCTCAACTTCAACATGATTTCTATCATGAATTTCATCCATTTTAGCATACTACAACACATATAAACCATTCATAACACATAAAACAAGATTAAAACTCACCTTTCTTCTTCAACTCAACAACTTGCCTAAAGTGGTGGATGAAGAAAACGGATAACCTATTGCTTCCAACAACACTTCCACGTTAATAAGCACCCTTGAATTAGTAAGTTTGCTTGGAAAAACAATTTTTTTGATGGCTTGATTTGATCTTGAAATTTTGGGGGAGATGGCCGAACACCCCTATTGTTCTTGCTCTCCAAAGTTTCTTGATTTTTCTTGAAAATTCTAAGTGTTGAATGAGCAACAAGATGACCAAGTCATCTTTTAAAGACTAAGTATTAACCATCCATGTGGCCATGGCCCACACCTAAGGTGGCCGGCCACATGGTCACTTGTTTCTTTTTTTTTTTTTTTTTTTTTTCATAATAATAATACACTTTCCAAAAATGGGATTTGACCCCAAATGCTTCCTTAACCTTTTCATACCATTAAAATCATCCACAACTTAAGCCTTTAAAACAAACAAAAGTCTCTCGCTTCGTATCTCGGATAATCTTATCCCCAACTTATCGTAATTCACTCAAGTTGTCCCGTTGTTCAAAATACGGGATATAACATCCTCCCCCCTTTAGAACATTCGTCCTCGAATGTTAAACTAACCTTACGGGCCTTACAAATAGTTTGGGGGAGTTCTTTTGTAGCTATTACACACGATTCATTTATTGATCAACATAACCAAGTAAGAAATTTAAATTACCTGTGGCCACTGGAAATAAGTGAGGATACTTCTTCTTCATCTGCTCCTCAGCTTCCCAGGTCATTTCCTCCCGGTTATTGTTCCGCCATAGCACCTTAACAGAAGCCACATCTTTATTCCGCAACTTTCTTACCTGACGATCCAATATGGCTATAGGCTGCTCTTCGTACGATAGTTCTCCTGTGACCTGGATATCATCTACAGGAAATATTCTGGAAGGGTCACCAATGCATTTGCGAAGCATAGAAACGTGGAATACCGGATGCACTGCTCCCAAATCAGCTGGCAGATCCAATTCATAGGCAACTTTGCCTATTCTCCGGATAACCTGATAAGGCCCAATATACCTTGGACTGAGCTTCCCTTTCTTGCCGAATCTCATAACACCTTTCATAGGTGATACCTTCAGGAATACCCAATCACCAACCTGGAACTCCAAGTGCCGACGTCGATTATCTGCATACGATTTCTGTCGACTCTGGGCCGCTAATAGTCTTTCCCGAATAAGCTTCACTTTGTCTACCGCTTGCTGGATCATATCTGGACCAATTAATTTAGTTTCTCCAACATCGAACCAGCCAATTGGTGACCTGCATTTTCTACCATACAAAGCCTCGTACGGTGCCATCTGAATACTGGAGTGGTAGCTGTTATTATAAGCAAATTCAACCAGTGGCAAGTGATCATCCCATCTACCTCTGAAATCAATAACACAGGCCCGCAACATATCTTCTAGCGTCTGGATAGTACGCTCGGCCTGTCCATCAGACTGAGGATGAAATGATGTACTAAGACTCACCTGGTCCCCAATCCTTCCTGAAATGATCTCCAGAAATTTACTGTAAACTGGGCACCTCTATCGGAGATAATAGATATGGAAACTCCGTGAAGTCTTACTATCTCCTGAATATATAATCTGGCATAATCCTCAGCCGAATAAGTAGTCCTGACCGGAAGAAAATGGGCTGATTTTGTCAGCCTGTCAACGATAACCCAGATGGAATCATATTTTCGTGGAGTGCGCGGCAAACCTGTAATGAAATCCATATTAATTATTTCCCACTTCCAAGTCGAAATCTCCATCTCCTATAATAATCCACCGGGCTTCTAGTGCTCGATTTTAACTTGCTGGCAATTTGGGCACTGAGCAATGAACTCTGCTATATCCTTTTTCATACCATCCCACCAGTACAGACATCTGAGGTCGTGATACATTTTTGTAGCTCCTGGATGAACAGAATAACATGCATAATATGCCTCGCCCATAACCTGTCGCCGTAACTCTGCAACCTCAGGTACGCATAATCTGCCCCTGTGTAACAATACTCCATCCGGTGTAATCTCGAACGAGTCTTCTCCTTTTCACGGCCGTGTCTCTCTACCGCACTGCAATGATCTTCATATTGGCGGCGCTTTATTTCCTCCAGAACAGAAGATTCAGCAACTTCTCGAACAGAAATCCCAGTATCCCCAGATTCGGCCAAACGGACTCCAAGATTTGCCAACTGGTGAATTTCACGAACCATTTCTTTCTTTTCTGATGGCACGTCCGCTAGGCTGCCCATAGATTTACGGCTGAGTGCATCTTTGCTACCACATTGGCTTTCCCAGATGGTATAGAATATCAACATCATAATCTTTCAAAGCAACTCTAACCACCTTCTCTCGCCGCAAATTCAGCTCCTTCTCGCTAAAAGATATATTGAGGCTTTTTGTGATCTCAGATAGATATCAACATGAACGCCATATAAATAATGTCTCCATATCTTCAGAGCATGAATTACCGCTGCGAGCTCCAGATCATGAGTGGGATAATTCTTTTCGTGTTTCCTGAGCTGTCGGGAAGCATATGCTTCAACCCTGCTGTTATATCCTGCATTTTTGTACATTGGAATAATCCGGATTAACTATGATAAGTTAGGGACAAAACCATTCCGGGATACAAGTCGAGACCTTTTGACCTTTGATTTTGTTTTGAGACATAAGTTGTTCATGAAATTGTTTGCATGGAACACTTAGGAAAATTTGGGACCAAAATTGGAATTAATGGAAGTTGAAAATCATGCACATTTTCCTTGTCTTGGCCGTGTAGTGTGGGATTTGGCCCACACAATTTGTGGACAATTTTAATTGGTCCAACACTTGTGTGGGCCAAGGGGACACTTGTATAAGTCTTGCATTAGTTCAAAAGATGACTACCAACTCATTTTCATCATCCAACACTTAGGAAAATATCAAGAAGTTGAAGCACCACAAAGGTGACTCTCGGCCAAGAACAAAAAAATTGAAGATCAATTTGAGCCTTCCCAAAAACAATTCCTTGATGCTAAACCACTAATTTGAGGTCCCTAAGTAGCGTGGAAGCGTTGTTCGGGTCATCCAATCACCCATTGTGTAGATCGCAAACCCTAGCTTAGTGTGGAGTTGAAAGAAGAAAGGTATGATTTGATCATGTTTTATGTGTTATAAAGGTTGTATGTATGTTGTAGTATGTTAAAATGGATGAAAATCATGAAATATGGCATGTTGGAGTGAAGGTGGTGTGTGTAGCATATAGCCGTGTGAGGTGTGTGTGTGTGTGTTGTGTTTAAGTGATGAATTAAGTTCTATGTAGTATGTTAATTGTTGTAGTGTAAAGAAATGAGTGAGAATTATCAATATGTGCATGTTGGTATGTTGGCCGAAAAATGGGTCATGTTATATGACAAAGAACGCATTAATGTCGCTTAGTGTTTTAGTGGTTGTCGTAATGAATTCTATGTTGGAAATGAGCTTTTAATGATTCAGATTGATGTTGTAAATGTATGGGCTGAATTGAAGGTTATTATGCGTTTGATGTAATTTGTGTATTTATGATAATGATATCGTTATAGCATGGATTATTGATGCAAATCATGATTCGGAAGTTAGAAATGGATTATAGTTGTGTTCTCGGGTTGGAGACAGTTTTTCGGTAAATTGAGCCATGGTTGGATTGTTGGAAATATTGTATAAATTGTTTAAGATGTCCTTAAATGTTGTTGATATGGATTCGGATGAGTATTTGAATGTATAAGCGTTAATGTTGGCTTGAACGTAAGCCGTTGAATCAAATATATTGAAAGTTGTTGAATGATGAAAAAGGGGCTTATTAATGTTATATTACCTTTCGGATTGATTATTGATGTTGCTAGGTTGGTTGTTGTTGTTGTTGATTGTTGATTTGGCCAAGTTAAATTCTCGGGGTTGGCCTATTTACGGGAAATGTCGCCCAAATTTCTGTAGAATTAAGGGCAAATTTGGAATTAAATGCCCAAAATGTCTATAGCTAATGTTTGGCATATTATGACTTGTTTGTAGACCTTGGGCAGCCCGAGACGTAGGTTGGAGTTAGCTTGAGTTTGGCTAGCGTTGAGTGCGTACGAGGTATGTAAAGCTCCATTCTTTCTTCTTTGGCATGCCTTAGTTACAAATAGGCTATGACACGAGCCTCGAGGAAATTCTATTCTCGCAATCCGAGCATGTTTATGACTCCTATTCGTTTCTTGGAAATTCGTATGTTGGTATGATGAAATATTGGCCTTTATGCCTTCGAAATATTTGATTTTCATCTTTTGCACAAAAAGTTTGGCTTTTAAAAGTTTCGTAACTACGAACGCCGTATCTTTCACAGAAGGCTCGGATTGCCTCGATATGCTCGTAGGTGATTGTATGATGTATGATAAGTATGTTTTTCATAGGCGGCCCGACTCGGGTCAACACCCGTCCGTGGGCCCCGCGACTCTCCTTTTTGTAATTCTGATGACTTGTGACAAAATATGATATGACTAATATCCCGACTTTAAGTATGGTCATTTTACTTATCATTTGAGTCTATGATAATGATTTTATGCATATGGTTACTCACGACTCCGTTCGTGCATTCTGTTATATCCTTCGCCGAGTCCCGGGCCGGTTCTGTTGTCGTGCGCACTTTGTTATACTCCGGTGTTATGATGTGTTATGGTTCGCCGGGTTCCGCTTATATTTGGTGTTATGCTGTGTATGATATGTGACGGGGATACGGAGATTCGAAACCTTCTCGGTGTTATGCCGTGTTATGGCGCTATCGACGGCGGCGACCATATTTCCTGTGCCCAATGCATGATTTATATTTTGAAAGTAACATTTTGATATTTTGGAAATGCATTTACTTTCTGTACTTCTGTTTCGATTTTGACTCGCATTTGTATACTACATTTTCTGCTTTGCATACTCGGACATATTTCGTACCGACCCCTTTCTTCTGGGGTCGCGTTTCATGCCCGTGTACGTACGCACAACGCTTTGGATCCACCCGTTTAGGACACCCTCTTCGTCGATTGGAGTGCTCCCCTTATTCCGAGCCATATTTTGGTATATATTCGTTCGTTGCATTTGTATATATTTGTTCGGGGGTACGGCGGGGGCCGTCCCGTCTTATGATTCCGATTGTCCCGTTTAAAGGTCCGTGGACATGTGTGGGTTATGCCCATTCTCCGTACGCTTGTGTTTGTATGTTGTATGTTCTGGGCGATCCCATTCGCCGCGGCACCTCGTCGCTTGCATTTGCATATGTTTTGGGCCGTTGCGCCATTTGATAGCCTTGCTCGGCTTTTGATATATATATATATGGCCGTGTTTGAGATATGTTTTACGGCGCTTGATATAATACGAGACGAGCGTTTGATATTTGTGTCTGTATAAGCCATCTGTTTGCAACTCGGATCTATGAATGTGTTTGGGTGCCCAATTCGGGCACTAGTCACGGCCTACGGGGTTGGGTCGTGACACCTGCCGTGGTGCATCAATACACAATCCAGTCCAACACCGAAAGCGTCACAATAAATAACATACCCGTCTGGTCCTTCAGGAAGTGTCGAACCGGAGCCGTAGTCAATTTCTCCTTCAAAGAATCGGAAGCTTCGTTCACGTATCCGTCCACCGGAACTTGGCTCCTTTCTCTCGAGTTAGCCTTGTTAAAGGCGCCGAAATTAAGCAAATTTCTCCACAAATCTTCCGTAATAACGACCAATCCCGGAAACTACGTACTTCGGTGGGTGTCGTGGGTCTAGGCCAATTCTTCACAACCTTTCAATCTTCCGGGTATCCACCCGATGCCGCGGCCCC
>NW_026719087.1:0-12384 GCF_029784015.1 Lycium ferocissimum | reverse complement strand
TACTTCTTTAACATCATTTGTATCATTTACAACTAGATTCCACTCAAAACATCTCTAGAATCATGATTCATGTCAAACTACTACTCAAGAATACCACTATTTTCATATTTGTAACCTATTTTCTACTTTCTTCCATAATACAAGTCCTTCAACCATTCAATACTCTTAATAGCATGAAATGAACATAAAACTCACCTTTGATTATGTAGGAATGGGCTTTAGATGAAAATACTTCACTTAGAGAAAACCCTAACTTCAACTCCAAAGAGATTCTTGACTTCTAGCAACCTTAATGAGCACCCATACCCTTGATTCCACCAATTTTTGGTGTTTGATCTTTGATTTACCTTGGGTTTATGTTAAAGAAATGTATGGAACCTTCTAGAGGTCTTGAGAGAAGTGGAGGAGATGTAAAAATGAAAAATTAGAAGCGGAAATTTATATTTATACTTGGAAAAATACTCAGCCCGACGGGACTTACACGGACCCTTATACGGTTCGTATATGTCACGACTCAACCCGATGGGCCATGACCAGTACTTGAGCTGGACACTCGTATACGAACCTGCTGAATATAATCAGACTGAAACTAAGGATAATATGGAAATTTGTAAAAGCATCTTTGTAGACTCATAATGTCATATATCGAATGAACACATCTACGAGTCACAGCTAACCAAAACATAACAAAATATGCAAGCGGACAAGGCTGTCACTATATACGGGAATATCCAAAATGAACTATGTCGGTATAGTTGACCAAAACATATATACAACCCACACATGTCTACGGACCTCTAAATATATAGTGAAATATGACGGGGCACGGGGGCCAAATGTATCGTAACATCCCGTAAATCCGAATTAGGTATGAATGTATGAATCTAGTATAAAGTTGATATTTTAGCTATACGAATCTATTTGGGATGAACTCGGGTGATAAACGATCGTTTTGAAGTCAAACCAAAAAGTGAAGTTCTTAAGGCCTTCTAAATTCGTCTAAGTCTAGGACAGTCTGTACTTATGGCCTATTTTCGGGTACTTGCATTAGGAATTTGTGAAAATTTCCTTCTTGAAAGTTGTAGCCCTTTGAAATACCTTTCCAACGTATATTATGGGGGTCAAGGGGACATCTTTACAAATGGTTTTGGCCATTTTACAGAAGGATTACAGAGCAGTCCGTTCACTGGTCATGTTATACGAACTTGTTATATAACCCATATAATTTTATACGAACCGTATAACTCATCCGTACTTCATGAAACTTCAAATCGACATTCTGTTTTCAGCCATGATAAAATATGGTCATATTATACGGACCGTGTAACTTTATACGGACCGTATAATATGTCCATATAACTTTCGCCTCACTTTTGTATAAATTCAAGCCTTGAGTTCTTTTATTTCATTATTCACAATTCCACGCCCTAGTAATAATCCAAAACATCAAGGTAAGTCAATCCAAACCCTTCCAACTCAATTCTAACATATACTCTAATAATCTAAGCAAGAAATCATTGTTCATAAACTAGGGTTTTCAAGAAAACCCATCTCAAGGTTCAAGAATTTAAGATTTTAGAAATCTTCTTCAAAGTTAAAATCCTTAATTCAAGTTTGGAGCATTACCAGGTATGTAGAGTTACTATCTATGTGTGGGAACACCATTGTTCTTCCCCAAGCCTCAAAATCCATAAATTATGATTCTCTACTAAAACTAGGATTTCTATACCATACTCATGATAACCCTTGGTCCATGTCCAAGATTATATTATGTATGAATTGCTATTATTCTATCTTTGTATTCTTAATAACTCCTTATGATTATTGAGAATCAGTCCATAATCCATGAAAACCCATATCTTGTATTCCATGGGTTCTTGCATGCATGTTTTAGTTAAAATGATTATTTCATGAATATCCTACATGTCTACAAGTTTTCATGCAACTATATTATATAATTACTTTCATGCTATGATACAGGATACATAAATGCTAAATACAAGTTATTTCATGAAACCACGTTTACAAGTTATTTCATGATATCCATGTATAAGCAAGTTATATTCATGAAAACCATGGGCAGCAAGTGCCACTTATTTTACACGTTCGTGTTTTTGGGAGTTGCATTAATTACCTAGAAGGCTTCAAACAACCTGAAACTACGTAGCCACCGTTGGATGAGGATTGCTCCACCCATGCTTAGGACGATCTCTCATAATGATCAAGTTTCCCTTCATAATATTATTAAATCTCATGTCCCTTGCAAGATATGAGTGTTCTGCTGGTAGGACACAAGTACTAGACCATGTTATCGGTTATATTTACTGCTCTCCCTACTCACGATACTTTATGCATGATATATATGTATATGTACTCATGTTCATGATCATGTTTTCAGTTTCAGTTCTTATCATGTTATTCCATGTCCCATGTTATTTCTTCAGTTGCTTTACATACCAGTGCATTCAATGTGTTGACGTCCCCTTTTATTTGCCCGGGGGCCTGCATTTCACGATGCGAGTGCGATTCTACGGACGACACATGCTCGCTCAGCACAACATTCGTATTAGCTTATTGGTGAGCCCCATCTCATTCGGGGTTTAGTCAACTCTTTATTTAATGATTAGCTATGCATCTAAGGTATCTTTGGGGGCCTTATCCCAGCGAGTATGTTTTCCATGTTCAGACTTATGTTAGAGGTTTTATAGACTAGACAAGTCAGTTATGTCATGTCACACTTTCGGAGTTGTATAGCCATTTTGGCTCATTCATGTTATTTTCGCACTCATGTTTAAACAAGTATTTTGATTAAGTATTATGACTTATTGCATTTTTTAAAGGCTCATCATGCATTCACATTATATTCCGCTCATGTTATGCCTCATGATGATTCGACAAGCCATGTGGTTCGCTCGATCACACGTGCGAGAGGGCACCGAGTGTCGTGTTTCGCCCGAACCATGGTTCGGGGCATGACAAAGCTTGGTATCGAGCCCTGGGTTCAAGTGTCTTGGGGAGTCTGTATGAAACCGTGTGAGTGGGGTCACTTTTTGTCACGACCCAACTCGTGAGCCGCGACACGTGCCACTGAGTTGGACACTCGTACGTACCTCGTCCTACATTAGCAAAATATTACAAATAAACGAGATCATAATTTAACAAAGACAAGTGGGCATGCCGCGAGGCCGTGATAAGGCCGTCACAAAACATAAATAACTCTAAACGTACGCAAATCTCACGACACACATATACGGAACCCACACCACGTGTCTACGGACCCTGCGAGAACAAAACATAATCATATGACGGGACGGGGCCCGCCGTACCCGAACAAATACGTACGTACGCGGCGGAAAATCTCGTATCAAATATGGGCTCGGACAAGAGCACTTCAACCACCGAAAGCGGAGACAACCTAGGCGGGCAAATCGACCAAATCAAACGTACGTACACTGTGTGGCCGAAACGCGACCGAAGAAGGGGGTCAGTACGGAAAATGTACTGAATATGTAAAGCAGAGGCTGTAATAAATCAAATTAAAATCAGAACAGAGTATGTGGAAAACAGACGAGATGCGTAAGTAATCCAAAAATGCATATCAGAAATCATAGGTAATGCATGCAGAAAACTTATGCCAAAACCGGCGCTTTGGGACTCGGTGAACGAACGAGGAGCGCCCCCTTCTCCGGCGCCATAACAGATCATAACATACAAAGTGGCCATATCAGATCATATCATAACAGAACGTACATGGCACAACATACACCGTAACCCATGCACGTATATACACCGCCCCTCACGCCGGGGCGCGGCGAATAATGCGAGACATACGCTTGAGAACATATCTGGCCGGGCTCGGTGTGGGAAACATTGGGCATCCACGAGTGGAGTAGTGAGAAACTAATGCAATAAAAATAACATATATATTTCCAGAGACTCAATGAGGCATATCGAATGACAGATCAAATCAATGGAATCGGACGAAGTCATAGTACGTACCTTTCGGACATCACGGAGAGTTATATCGGAACAGAACGTTCGGATTCATGGTACATATTGGAACACATCATAGGACTTAACGGAACACTTAAAACGATTTTTAATTAATAAATAGAGGAGTAGTTAAAACGTTTCCTTTAAAATCGCTCGAAAACAAGTCATAAACACAGAAGGGTAAAATCGGAGATAGTGGGCCCACCTCGGGTCAACCGAGGCGGTGGACATAAATTTCAATCATTGGGTTCCGTAAAGTTATTTACGAAAGTTTCAAAGCGATTCGAATTCATTTGCAAAAGATACGAAGGTTGAAGCATTCTTAAATCCAAAGGCAAGCATTATGATTCAATTGTACTGAATGAATAGTATTCAAATTCAAACTCGAATTTCTGAGAGCAGAATTACCTCTAAGGTTCCGTTTTCGGCCTAATAGATCTAGGACGTGCCAAATAAAGAATAGGTAGGCTTTACATACCGAAGCGCGCCTTACGCTCGTCAAATCTCAATCCTCGTTCATCCAAAAAACTGCAAATGGTCACCTTTACCAGCTTACTATTCATGCAAACTAACATTCCAATCTTTGGTTTCTATTTGGCTACCGAAATTTCAAAGCACTTCCCCTATAAACGTGACGACCCCGAGATCCAACTCGGCTCAAAACAACAAACAACAACATCAATAATCATAACAAAACACAACATAACATAACTAACCAACTCTCCAACATAATACCATAACTTCTATCCCGACTTCACATTTTCAAACCAACGCCATCATACTCGTATTCATTACCAATCAAAATCGTTACAATGACATTCGGGAGTGTTTTGTACCATTTCTACAACATACACGCAAACTATACAACTTTCCACCCAAGTCACAATTTTATCCAAATCTTCCAATCTTTAACATACATATTCATAACATATTTCCATCTTCCAAGTTCATCATTAATCATCATAATTCACACTCTAATATCTTAATTTCCATAATGTCATAAAATCTTACAAGTACGACATAAGTTCCTACATTCCGTTTCCATACCAACTCAACCCATAATTGCTTCATTTACATCATAATAATCACCACAACACAATCAACATATTAAACAAAATAAATCCATTACTATTCCATTGCACACACCACACGGCCAAGAGGCAAAATTCCAATTCCATCCCATTTTATTCAACTTTCATTTCTAATACAAACTCCACAATAACCACAACTAAAATACAACACAAAATTCAACATCATCACACTACATAGGTTCGGCCACATGCAAGCTTTTACTTCCACCATGCAAACTTCCATATTTCTATGTTTTCTTCTCATTTACATATTCCACAACACAATTAAACCTTCAAAACACAATTAGAAGAGATAAATTCTTACCTTGTTCTTCAAACTTCTTCACTTCCTCAAGTGTTGAATTGAAGAAACCAAGACTCAATCTTCCAAACCAATTGCACCAAGTTGTTAAGGGGCCTTGAATTAGTAGGAATTCAACAAGAAAATAATTTTAGGAATCAAAATTTGAAAGGACCAAATCTTGAGTCCATGGCCGAATGGCCATGGTGATTTCTCCTCCTTCTTTCTTTCTTTCCTTTTCTCAATTTCTCTTGAATTTTCTTGAACCTTTCCTTCTTTTATAATTAAATTGTCATGTGACCATGTCACATGACTTAAACCATGGGTTGGCCAAGCCACAATATGGCCGGCCACCACCTCCCGGGCCAACTTGTTCTCTTTTTTTTTCAAGCCCAATTTCTTGGCCCATATTTTTGGTGATTCATGAAGCCATTTTCCGACGTTCCAATTTTGCCCTTAGACTTTTCCAATATTTCCACGTCCACATTTTTCCATAGCCAACTTATGAGCCAAACAAAATCAATACGTTGCAATGTCCTTAACCTTCCTTAATATTTCCGCGTCCATATTTCCTTAGACATCACCTGCACATTAAGAAAAACCCAAGCAAAGCCTTATTTCTTAACGTTCCGAAGTATTTTCAATTTTTCCGAATACGCACAAAATGCGAGGTGTAACATCCTCCCCCCCCTTTAGAACATTCGTCCTCGAATGTTTAACTGACCTTATGGGGTTTCCTAACACTTCGGGGAGGTTTCCTTCTTTCCCAAACACATATTTGAGCTTGATCAACACATTTGCAAGGGTCTTCATTCTTCAACTCCTTCTGTCATTCTTCGACATTCCCTCACTAGGGTTATTCGGGGTCTTAAACCGGGTGTACGGCGAACAGAATCTGCGTCGGAATCAGAAAGTCAAACAGATGTCGGACGGAATCGTATTCAGAATCAGAAGCACGACAGTACAACAGACAGAATCAGGCAGACTCAAATTCGGAGCCAGATGTACAGAAGCGTATCGAACAGACCCATAATCAGAGTCAGGCGTACAGGCACATTTACCAGACAGATTCGTAGTCGGGGTCGGACAGGTGAACGTATATCGGACAGATTCATGATCAGGGTTAATCGTACAGAGGCGTATCAGACGGATTTGCAGTCAGAGTCGGAAGTATAGAGGTATAGCGGATAGAAGCATAACTAGATTCAGAAGTACCGGGGTATAGTAGACAGAGTTTTATCGAAGTCAGAGGCGCAGAAATATGGCATACGGAATCGTGATCAGGGTTAGGCTACTTTTACTACTACCTTAGGGACCTACGGAAATTTCCTTGCCTTGTTTTACTTCTCGCTTGATTGCAAACTTGCTTCGCTCATCCTTACATAATGGTTTCCTACTTCGCTTATCGGCTCCTCCAAAGGTTTCACTTAATCACATTCCTTATCCTCAATTCCTTCCAATACTTTAATTCCCAACCTTAATCCATAGTGAAAAGAGTAGCAACTTATCTTACAACACCTGTACCATATCTTTCCTTCTTACTCGAACTTCGATGTCTTTGTCCGATTGCTGGCTTCCCACACCGTAGCATAGGTGGGGGAATTACTTACCTACCGATACAATTGCATACGAGAATATCGTACGCATTCACACACACTATATGATTATTATCAACTATCCCACAAAATAATTCCAACATTGTTCAAGCCTATACAAATCCAGGGGCTATCTTGTACTTTCTTTCTCTTCACCCCTTATGTTCCGTTTCGTAATGCCTTCCGTTAGTAGCAACCCTTTGTCGTTAGGACTCGCCTTTCGACCAACATAATCACCAGGGAAAAGTCATACACATACATATATACACACACTCATTATCATTCTACTTATAAACATTTCCAATCGCTACTTAAATTTTCCTTGGTTTCCAGCGATATTGCGCTTTCTTCCTTTTTCCTCATTAATCCGCTCGGTTCCAACGACGCGACACGTAAGGGGTGCTATCCCGCTTCACGGACTCTGTTTCCTTTAGGTTACCCAAATTTCCATTTATCCCCTTAAATTCCAAGTTCGTAAAATTTTTTTCACTTACTTCCCAGGGGGGTCACCCATCCTAAAATTGCTCCTCCCCTGAGCACGCTTAACTTCGCAACTTCGACGGATTCTAGTCCCTTTATGTCGGTATAATCACGTCCATTTCCGCACACGACCTTCATTACATAATACGAGGCTTATCGAGGCCTTGCGGATCCCGAGGCATACTCGTAACACATCCTTTCTTGTACAATTACTATTTTACCCTTCTTAAGCTTCAGTAGTCACCTTTGCAAATTCTTGTTACTCGAAATCTGTACGCCGCAAATACCCATAATATCGTGCAGAATATACAGCTTCGTATCCCACGCTAGTCATTCAGGATCTCTGTTTCAAGTAACAGAATGAATATATTCGAACTTCCTGTGTGACCTCTTCAGTCACCGCTTACCATTTTCCGCCGTATACAGAGCTCACGCAAGGAATTTTATTTCCTATGACTTGGCTCTATCGCACGATCTAAGACAGAAAGAAGGTCAACAATTCCTAGATGCCGGTAGCCTCATTTGTTTATAAATGTGGCGCGCTTCGCACCATAAACAGGACTGCACTAGACACGGTCGTAGACATTCGAGGACCTAACCGCTCTGATACCACTTTTGTCACGACCCAACTCCGTAGGCCGCGACACGTGCCCTAGTTGGACACTCGTACGTACCTCATCCTACATTAGCAAAATATTACAAATAAACAGAGATCATAATTTAACAAAGACAAGTGGGCATGCCGCACGAAGGCCGATAAGGCCGTCACAAAACATAAATAACTCTAAACGTACGCAAATCTCACGAGACACATATACAGAACCCACGCCCCCGTGTCTACGGACCTGCAGAACAAAACATAATCATATGACGGGACAGGGCCCCGCCGTACCCAGAACAAATACGTACATACGCAGCAGAAAATCTCGTATCAAATATGGGCTCCGGACAAAGGAGCACTTCAACCAGCTGAGCAGACAACCTAGGCGGGCAAATCAGCAAATCAAACGTCTGTACCTGTGTGGCACGAAACGCAGCCCCCGAAGAAAGGGGGTCAGTACGGAAAATGTACTGAATATGTAAAGCAGAGGCTGTAATAAATCAAATTAAAATCAGAACAGAGTATGTGGAAAACAGACGAGATGCGTAAGTAATCCAAAAATGCATATCAGAAATCATAGGTAATGCATGCAGAAAACTTATGCCAAAACCGGCCCCGCTTTGGGACTCGGTGAACGAACGAGCCCCGCTTCTCCCGGCGCCATAACGGATCATAACATACAAAGTGGCCATATCGGATCATATCATAACGAGCATGCAACGTACATGGCACAACATACACCGTAACCCATGCACGTATATACCTGCCCCCTCACACCGGGGCGCGGCGAATAATGCAGAGACATACGCTTGAGAACATATCCTGGCCCGGGCTCAGTGTGGGAAACATTGGGGCATCCACGAGTGGAGTAGTGAGAAACCAATGCAATAAAAATAACATATATATTTCCAGAGACTCAATGAGGCATATCGAATGACAGATCAAATCAATGGAATCGGACGGAGTCATAGTACGTACCTTTCGGACATCACGGAGAGTTATATCGGAACAGAACGTTCGGATTCATGGTACATATTGGAACACATCATAGGACTTAACGGAACACTTAAAACGATTTTTAATTAATAAATAGAGGAGTAGTTAAAACGTTTCCTTTACAATCGCTCGAAAACAAGTCATAAACACAGAAGGGTAAAATCGAAAATAGTGGGCCCACCTCGGGTCAACGAGGCGGTGGACATAAATTTCAATCATTGGGTTCCGTAAAGTTATTTACGAAAGTTTCAAGCGATTCGAATTCATTTGCAAAAGATACGAAGGTTGAAGCATTCTTAAATCCAAAGGCAAGCATTATGATTCAATTGTACTGAATGAATAGTATTCAAATTCAAACTCGAATTTCTGAGAGCAGAATTACCTCTAAGGTTCCGTTTTCGGCCTAATAGATCTAGGACGTGCCAAATAAAGAATAGGTAGGCTTTACATACCTGAACTGCGCCTTACGCTCGTCAAATCTCAATCCTCGTTCCGTCCAAAAACTGCAAATGGTCACCTTTACCAGTTACTATTCATGCAAACTAACATTCCAATCTTTGGTTTCTATTTGGCTACCGAAATTTCGGCAGCACTTCCCCTATAAACGTGACGACCCCGAGATCCAACTCGGCTCAAAACAACAAACAACAACATCAATAATCATAACAAAACACAACATAACATAACTAACCAACTCTCCAACATAATACCATAACTTCTATCCGACTTCACATTTTCAAACCAACGCCATCATACTCGTATTCATTACCAATCAAAATCGTTACAATGACATTCGGGAGTGTTTTGTACCATTTCTACAACATACACGCAAACTATACAACTTTCCACCAAGTCACAATTTTATCCAAATCTTCCAATCTTTAACATACATATTCATAACATATTTCCATCTTCCAAGTTCATCATTAATCATCATAATTCACACTCTAATATCTTAATTTCCATAATGTCATAAAATCTTACAAGTACGACATAAGTTCCTACATTCCGTTTCCATACCAACTCAACCCATAATTGCTTCATTTACATCATAATAATCACCACAACACAATCAACATATTAAACAAAATAAATCCATTACTATTCCATTGCCACACACCACACGGCCAAGAGGCAAAATTCCAATTCCATCCCATTTTATTCAACTTTCATTTCTAATACAAACTCCACAATAACCACAACTAAAATACAACACAAAAATTCAACATCATCACACTCACATAGGTTCGCCACATGCAAGCTTTTACTTCCACCATGCAAACTTCCATATTTCTATGTTTTCTTCTCATTTACATATTCCACAACACAATTAAACCTTCAAAACACAATTAGAAGAGATAAATTCTTACCTTGTTCTTCAAACTTCTTCACTTCCTCAAGTGTTGAATTGAAGAAACCAAGACTCAATCTTCCAAACCAATTGCACCAAGTTGTTAAGGGGCCTTGAATTAGTAGAATTCAACAAGAAAATAATTTTAGGAATCAAAATTTGAAAGGACCAAATCTTGAGTCCATGGCCGAATGGCCATGGTGATTTCTCCTCCTTCTTTCTTTCTTTCTTTTCTCAATTTCTCTTGAATTTTCTTGAACCTTTCCTTCTTTTATAATTAAATTGTCATGTGACCATGTCACGTGACTTAAACAAATGGGTTGGCCAAGCCACAATATGGCCGGCCACCCTACTCCTTGGACAACTTGTTCTCTTTTTTTTTTTCAAGCCCAATTTCTTGGCCCATATTTTTGGTGATTCATGAAGCCATTTTCCGACGTTCCAATTTTGCCCTTAGACTTTTCCAATATTTCCACGTCCACATTTTCCATAGCCAACTTATGAGCCAAACAAAATCAATACGTTGCAATGTCCTTAACCTTCCTTAATATTTCCGCGTCCATATTTCCTTAGACATCACCTGTACATTAAGAAAAACCCAAGCAAAGCCTTATTTCTTAACGTTCCGAAGTATTTTCAATTTTTCCGAATACGCACAAAATGCGAGGTGTAACACTTTTATATGTGTGTGGCACCCACACATATAAACAGTTGACCACCAAGACAATTAGGATTGTCTCACTTCTTTCAACTCTAGATCGTGCATAAAGCTATGTTCTCGGAAATCACTCAGAGTCGTGTGTTGTTTCTCATTCTACCGAATACGCCTCGTCTCAATGGATGAAGAGATGTAAATCTAATCATTACCAATGTGTTGCTTTCAAATAGAGTCATCAGGAATTATTCTAACTCGTGCCAGGAAGCTTAGAGTAGTAAGTAGCATTCTTTTTCCCTCGAATTCTGAACGTATCGAATGCGTAAGTGGCGAGAAGGAAATTCAAGGCTCAAGACTTGCTAAATAGTGCATGGTGTGTTTATCAGGTGATAGTACCATTTGAAAGGCAAGTTTCGATATGGTAGTACACGTGAGTTATATACCCTATAGAATAAGTTTAATTGGACTCTTTGACCATAGAGCTATAATATAAGGATGATGGTTCATATTTAAGATCCCACGAGGTAACAAGTTATGAAGTTAACCGCAACAGGCATAAACTTTCACGGTAGTTTTGAGCAGGAAATAGCCTAAGAGCCAACCACCTGTAATACTAGAAAGTCTCGACTTTTTTTAAGGATATATATATATTTTTGCCATATTATCTATGTACATAACTAGGAAGAGACTGATGCGATAAGAAAACCACGAGCAGACGGATATTGAATTTTTTGTAGGGTTAGTTTTAAATTATTTAAGCTTATTGATTAGACCTAGAGAGAGTATGACGTTAGTAAGTTACTACAAGCGAGATATTACTATGAGATAAAAGATATGACAATTCCCTCTTAAGTTATGTGATTAAGTATTTATCCTTGATGTGTATAGTATGATATAATTTTAAAAGTGTATAGGGAGTTTGGGGTTAGTTGTTACAATAGTATGATATAATTTTGAAAGTGTATAGGGAGTTTGGGGTTAGTTGTTCCAATTCCTTTGTTTGAGACAGATGAAATTTCCCTAAGTACGATCCATGTCTATAGTTCGTAAAGATAGTATACAACCCCGAAATAGAGTCGGATAAGGAGGAAAAGTTAGAAATAACCTTATGCTTCACTTTAGTACTGTGAGAAGAATTAGAGAATATGATGCTAGCAAGTGGTTAACAGAAGCATAGTGAGTAAGTTTGAATAGATACAGTGAAATAGAAATTTTCAGCAGAGTTAGTAGAAGTACGATTTGAGTTACTTAGTCAAGTTAGCACTACTAAGTGGATAGCTATATGAATACACCGAAGGCGTAATAGAACCCAAAGGGTTTAAGTTAAATTTGAGGTATAGAA
>NW_026719086.1:0-12444 GCF_029784015.1 Lycium ferocissimum | reverse complement strand
GTATTCCCCCCATACCGCCATTTTTCTTTTGACCCCCCGTTGGCCGTACCGCGCAATACAGGACTCGATTGGGGAGCCGTCGCCGTAGGACCCCGGGTCGCTACTTTGGAGTGCTCCTCCGTCCGAGCCCACTTTGTATAGACCCTTTTGTTATATATATATTTGCGCATATTTATTCTGGGTCAGCGGGGCCACTGTCCCGTCATATGATTCTGCTATGACTCTTAGAGGCACTGAGACATGTACGTGGGTTGTGGGTAGCAGCATTCGGTTATGTTTGTGATTACGTACATTCCCGGATTGTATGTATGGTCTATATATATATATATATATATATATATAGTTATGTATATGTATCACCGTGGTTATTTTATGTAAATATAAGTTCCTAATAAGTTACTATGAACGGGCCATGATTTGTAAAAGGGTCGAGTGCCCGGCTCGGGCACTAGTCATGACCTACGTGGTGGGTCGCGGACAATCTCCATCCTACCTTATAGGATGGCACCCCGTGATCTCCGGGAGCGAAAGAGCGTGCAAGATCTTCTGAGTAAGGGGTTTATTTGCCTGAGTGGCTCTCTATAGGGTGCTCCTGTGTTGTTTCTTAAAAAGAAGGATGGGTCTATGTATGTGTGCATTGATATCAGCTGAATAAGGTAACTATCTGAAATAAGTATCCCATTCCCTGTATTGATGACTTGTTTGACCAATTACAGGGAGCTTCTGTGTTCTCTAAGATCGATTTGAGGTCAGGGTACCATCAATTGAAGATTCGGGCAGAGAATGTTCCTAAAACCACTTTTCGGACCAGGTATGGGCACTGTGAGTTCTTGTTTATGTCTTTTGGGCTTACAAACGCCCCAACTGCGTTCATGGATTTGATGAACAGTGTGTTTAAGCCCTATTTAGACTCATTTGTAATAGTGTTCATTGATGATAGCCTGGTGTACTCTAAGAGTAAGGAAGAGCATGAGAAATATTTAAGAATTGCTCTTGGGGTATTGCGAGAGAAGGAGTTGTATACAAATTCTCCAAGTGCGGACTCGGTTGTCTTACGTGTTTTTCTTGGGGCATGTTATTTCGAAAGAGGGTATTATGGTGGATCCTCGAGAAAATTCGAGCGATCAGGAATGGGCTAGGCCCACATCGGTGATCGAGATCCGTAGTTTTGTGGGTACGGCTAGCTACTATCATCGGTTTGTGAAGGTTTGCCTCTGTGCTTCTCATTTGACCCGTTTGACTCAAAAAGAACCGTTTTTTAGTGGTCCGACGAGTGTGAGGAGAGCTTTCAAAAGCTCAAAATATTGTTGACTATAACACCGATTCTGGCATTGTCCATTGAGGGCAAGGATTTTGTTATTTATTGTGATACTTCACGTTCTGGTTTGGGTGCTGTTTTGATGCAGGAAAAGAAGGTGATTGCTTATGCTTCTCGGCAGTTGAAGGTGCATGAGAAGAACTATCCTACTCATGATCTAAAGTTGGCAGCGGTGGTGTTTGCGTTGAAAATCTGGAGGCACTACTTGTATGGTGTCCATTGTGAGGTGTACCCAAACCATCGCAGTTTGCAGCATGTGTTCACTCAGAAAGATCTGAACTCTAGAAGACGGAGATGGATGGAACTGCTAAAAGACTATGACATCACCATTTTGTATCACCCTGGTAAGGCCAATGTAGTAGCTGACGCATTGAGAAAGAAGTAGGCTAGTATGGGAAGTCTGTCTCGTTTGATCTCTTCCGAGCATCCGTTGGCTAGAGAGGTGCAGACTCTGGCTAACAGTTTTATAAGACTGGATATTTCTAACACAGGTAAGGTGTTGGCTTGTGTTGAGGCTCGGTCATAATTTTTAGAGCATATTATAGCTAAACAGTTTGAAGATGCTAAGCTATGTAAAATACGTGATAAGGTGTTGCATAGTGAGGCCAAAGAGGTCGTGATTGATGAGGAGGGCGTGTTGCGGATCAAAGGAAGAGTGTGTGTGCCGCGGGTGGGCGATTTGATCAAGACCATTCTAACAGAGGCTCATAGCTCGAGGTATTCTATCCATCCTAGTGCCACTAAGATGTATCCTGATCTGAGACAACATTACTGGTGGACTAGGATGAAGCGTGATATAGTAGAGTTCGTTGCTCAGTGTCTGAATTGCCAACAGGTGAAGTATGAACATCAGAAACCTGGGGGTACACTGCAGAGGATGCCCATTCCTGAGTGGAAGTGGGAAAGAATAGCCATGGATTTCGTAGTGGGTCTTCCGAAGACGTTAGGGAAGTTTGACTCTATCTGGGTTATTGTTGATAGGTTGACTAAGTCTACCCACTTTATTTCGGTGAAGATAACTTATGATGCAGAGAAATTGGCTAAAATCTACATTCGTGAGGTACTTAGGCTTCACGGGGTTCCTATCTCCATTGTGTCCGACAGGGGCACCACTTTTACATCCAGGTTTTGGCAATGTTTGCATGAGAAGTTGGGTACGAAGTTAGATCTTAGCACAGCCTTCCATCCTTAGACTGACGGGCAGTCTGAGCGGACTATTCAGGTTCTTGAGGATATTCTTCGTGTATGTGTGATAGATTTCGGTGGACACTGGGACCAGTTCTTGCCCTTAGCCGAATTTGCTTACAATAATAGCTATCACTCGAGTATTGATATGGCCCCATTTGAGGCATTGTATGGAAGGAGGTGTAGGTCTCCTATTGGATGGTTTGATGCGTTCGAGGTGAGGCCATGGGGTACTGACCTTTTGAGATAGTCCTTGGAGAAGGTGAAGGTCATTCAAGCCAAGCTTTTGGCAGTGCAGAGTAGGCAGAAGGAGCATACGGATAGCAAGGTCCGAGATTTTGAGTTTGAGGAAGGAGAGAAAGTGCTGTTGAAGGTCTCACCCATGAAGGGTGTGATGAGGTTTGGGAAGAAGGGAAAGCTTAGCTCGAGGTACATTGGTCCGTTTGAGATTCTCAAACATGTGGGAGAGGTGGCTCACAAGTTGGCTTTACCTCCGGGTTTATCGAGCGTTCATAGGTGTTCCGTGTGTCGATGTTGAAGAGGCACCATGGCGATGGTTCCTATATCATCCGTTGGGATTCGGTTTTGTTAGATGAAATTTTTTTATATGAGGAAGAGCCCGTTGCTATCTTTGACAGGGATGTTCGCAAGTTGAGGTCTAAGGAAATAGCTTCTGTGAAAGTTCAGTGGAAGAATCGACTAGTGAAAGAAGCTACTTGGGAGACAGAGTCTGATATGCATAGCAAATACCCTTAGCTTTTCCCCGAGTCCGGTAACTCCTCCCTAGTTTTCTCACCTTTATCCGTTTGAGGACGAACGGTGTTTTAATTGGTATCTTGTAAAACGACCCTTCCGGTCGTTATTGGAAATTAGGACTCCGTTGGGAATTCGGAGGCCGCGGGGGGATTCGTAGGGCGTCTTTTTGTATGTGTGCATGTTTTGTGTTGTGTTTTTGAGGCCTTGGATGAAATGTAGGGTGATAGAGGACAAATAAAGGAAAGAAAAGAGTATGACGAGATAAGTTACAGCAGATAGACAAATATGTACGACATATCTCAGCCACACAGGGCTCCCAATTTCAAGTAAAAGTACAAAGATGTTGAAACTTACCTCATATATCACACCTCGAGATGTACCTAATCCTTTAGCTATCTGCCTTGTTATACCTTCCTATTTACTTTCCCTTTCATTCTTCGGCTTTGCATTTCAATCACACCTCAATATTCTTACCTTACCCGACATACATCTTTCATATCGTTGCTTGCCTTTGTACCGATTCATTCAATTTGTTTAATTCACAAACTTATAACTGAACTTATCATCAAGAGATACATTTAATCAATTCCTCTGTTGTACTTACACTGACTTACCTCTATGACAACCAATCCATTATCATATAAATACATATTCGGATAACGTAGCCTCAACGAAGTGACTTACCTCTGTAACTTCCAATATCATCACTCACTTGCTTCTGTCGATACTGTTCTTCTGCTGAAATCAAGGGTTAGTATAAGGAATCTCATTTCCTATGGCTTGGCTCTATTGCACGATCTTAGATATGAAAGAAGAGTAACCACCCTAAATACCCTGTAGCCTCCCGTTTATAAATGTGGCGCGCAACACACCATAAACAAGACTCTACTAGAATGAACTACTCTGATACCACTTTGTCACACCCCAATCCTGATAGGGCATGATGGGCACCCAACTCTTACTTAGAGCTGAGCGAACCCTCTGGCATTCACATCATGAAACTGGACATATAAATTTTTTTGTTGGAAATATAATAAAGTACTTTGATCAACCATAGAAATTTGCGAACGATACTCAATTAATCAAAAACCGAGTAAGTCAAACTGACATATCGGCCTACATTGTCGCTTTACTCAACACATGACATCTCAACATACTAACCACAGGACACTGTCTGTACGCAAAGTCTCTAAGAATAAACACACTAAATCATATGAATCGGGACAGGCCTCAACATACCCATACACATATGATAACCATAATGACTCAGCCTTGCTCCGGAAGAAAATGGAGTTTGCCAATCCCGGTGATAGCCAACCATCCTAGCGAATACTTTTACCGCAAAACAATGCGGAACTATGTGGCATGAACACGGCGCCCAGAGCAAAAGGGACATCAATACGAATAATGTACCGAGTATGTAAGGCAGCAGTAATCATAAAGAGTGAAATATAAGTCATAATAAAAGTACGAGAAACAACCTCAATATGGATAGCCCCGAAGGTAGAGAATGACAATATAAGTAGCCCCGAAGGCAATGACTAGAAATGTAAATATATACCGTACCCGGCCCTTTAGTAAGGGACTCGGTGAAATGTAAATATATATCGTATCCGGCCCTTTAGTAAGGAACTCGGTAAAATAATCATATATATACCATACCCGACCCTCTAGTGAGGGACTCGGTGAAATAATCATACATATATACCGTGCCCGGTCTTCTAGTGAGGGACTCGGTGAACAATGCAATGAAACTGTGCACGAATACGTACCCGGCCCGGGACTCGGTGAAATGATGTAATAACATTATGCACGGATAGAATATCAGGAGCAATCATATAATAATTAAATCATCATCTGAGACTCAACAGAATAATTAGAATGAACCAACACTTGAGAATCAAAGACAACTATCATGTCAAGTACCACTGAGAACTAGAATTCATTGGAATTATGTACATTTATCGTCCGCTCGTTTTATGTAATTCATGCCAAAAAGAAGGAAGGGATAGCCTTAACATACCTTATCTGCTCCGAGCTAACCACAAATTAGATCCCAGGCTTCCTAATCTACAACAATATTATTGATACCAAACATTAGCTATAGGTACTTAGGAATCCAACCCTAAGCTAGCACGTCATTTAAAGAAATTCGGACAGCATTTCCTTTATAAATTCAACAAACCCTGATAATTCAACTCGGCCAAATCATCAAAAACAATACCAACAACCATATTAACAACATCAACAATTAATCCCATCGATCTAGCCCCTCAACAATATAAAAATAGTTTCAATAATTCAAACAATAATACGACGAGCGGCAAGCTCGGCTTGTCAATTAAACAATAGTTTTAAACCCCATCTTCATTCCGAAATTTCTCAAAAATATTAACAACCACAACACCTCCAGGTTATTTAATTAATTTCTAGTCATATAATTTCATAAGAACAACCTCCCAAAACAACCCACCGAACTACAACACCGATTTATCCGATTTTCGATATAATTTTTGTATTTCTTTCATCTAGCAATGTAGATATGAATTGGATAAATCAAATACATCTAGGAGAGAGGATTTCTTACCTTATATGCAAAGAAGTACTCTTCTTCCACCTTACTTCACTTTGAAGAAGGCCCGGATTCAACAACACGACAATAACGAAATAACGGGATCGAGGTAGAGAGCAAAACCCGTATATCGTTCTTGAGAGGAATTATAATTTGCTTCACTAATAATTGAAGTGATGTTGCTGCTATGACCACTGAAAGTAACGTTTCTACCCTCTCAATGGAAATTTATGTTGTAGAATGAGTTTTTTTCCTACAATGAATAACTTAAGAAAATGAAGTCATAGTCCTTAAGGAAACTTTCCTCCTTTTTCCCCTTTGTTTACACGTGTAACTCTTGATGCCACTTCAAATAAAAAGTGCCACCACCACTTACATGCATGTATATCTGAATATTATTTTTTTTTAGCCACCAACCAACAATTTATGTGGACATGTTTATCCGATCCCCTTAATTAATTCCATAATAAATTTCGTACTCTCCCACTATATTCCAACATTTAACCAATTACTCACATAATTAATTTCTTGATCTCAATTCCCATAAATAGTACTTATATACTCATTATTATACTCATGTGATATAACACTAGTTCATAACCTCATTTTCCATACATAAAATATTATTTGAATCATCGTCGTCACACTTTTTCGTCCTAAATCATTTCGGGATTTCACTCCTTGTATACACCGAGTTATTTAATTTTCATGCTTGAATATGACCAAATCCTATGGCCTCGGTAAAATTTCTCATGTTGGGCGGTTCAATTTCCTGGTCCAAAAATACGGGATGTAACACCAGGCCGCCCGAATATCTTCTTGCTATGATTTCTTTTCGTACTCTGGACATTACGGATTACTTATTTGTTAGACTTCAGATTCTTAGACATATTTTTAGCTTAGAGTCTTGTACGATGACTTTCGAATTTTTGGGGATATGTAATAGTTAGAACTTCCGCATTTATGGCACTTATTTCAGCATTTATGGCATGATTTACTTTGATTCTTTTGATGTTAAATGAGTAATAATTGTTTAGCTTGGTTAATATAAAATCGGATTGAATGGATAGGTGTCTTGTATGTTGGTTCGCCCACTAGGATTTAGATGGGTGCCAGTCATGGCGGGTTGGGTCGTGACATATCATATCTATAACATCTTTTCCAATGATAGGCCAACAAGTCTGAAAAAAAAAAACTCCAGTGAAACCATTAGGCCCTCTTGCACTGTCTCCATTGAGATTAAAAATCGCCTCATTTACTTATTCATCAGTAGGCATCTCCATGATAGCATTATTTTGAACCTCTGAGATCATTTAAGGGACTTGTCTAGAATTTCTAAGTCCTCAGGGTCTTCTTCCTTAGTAAATTGATCTGCAAACAATCTTATTGCTTCATCGATTTCCTATGTATTTTCTAACCATATACCATCTTGATCTTGAATTCTTCTTAATTGCGATCTCTTCCTTCTCCCTTGAACATATGTATGAAAAATCTTGTGTTCTTATCTCCATCTTGGAACCATTGCATACCGGCCTTTTGTTTCCAAAATTCCTCTTCTAGATGAAGATATCTATTCAAATCTGCCTAAACTCTATGTAGCTTCTCTCTATTATGAGGAGTAGGCTGCAATTCAAACTGTATTTCATGAACTTTAATCACATCTTCCAAGGTTTCAATTTCTTGAAATATGTTCCCAAATGTATCATTGCTCCACTGTACTAAAGCAGCCTTTATCTTTTTCATTTTGTGATAAAAAAGAGTAAATGGATTTGCCATAAAATCTCAATCCAATTTGATTTGACAGCCTCCATGAAAGTATCATTCTTCACCCAAAAATTAAGAAACTTGAAAGGTTTCTTAATAAGATCATTATTTCTAGTGTAAGATACCAACAAGGGAGCATGATCTGAGCTTGTTTTGATTAAATGATAAACCTCAATTTCTGGAAACATTTGTTGTAGTCTAAAATTACCCAAACATCTGTCTAGTCTTTTGAAAATACGATCATCTCCACTTTGCCCATTCCACCATGTATATCTATTGCCTTTAAAACTAAGATCCTGGACCTCACAATTTTGCATACTCAATTTGAAGTCCTGAATTTCATTTGTCCCTACTGCCAGACCCCCATATTTTTCTTCCTCAGACATGATCACGTTAAAATCTCCTGCCATTATCATTGGTTTATGCATTTGAGAAGCTAAGTCCTCCAAACTACCCCATAAATCTAGTCTTTCTCTATTAGTACACTTAGCATATACTATAGAAATTACTATCTCCTCTTGTTGCCCATTACTGTTAAGCTTAACAGTAATGTGTTGCTCATGATCTACCAAGACTTTAACCACAAATAAATCCTCCACAAATAACCATATCTTACCAGTTAAATTGAATATGGCAGTTTGCATCCCAAATTTCTCCTTTTGTAATCCTCAATCTTATCGAGTTGTTGGAAAGGTTCCAACAACCCAATAAATCCAAAATGATATTTACTATGCATCTTTATCAACCTTTGAAATGCTTCCATTGTATTCACAGACCTAATATTCCAAATTAGAGCATTCATTATCAAACATTACGTTTATTCAAGGCACTTCTACTTTGATAAGTACTTCCGTGTGTGGAGCACTTGTATCTCTTTGAGACTTCTTCTTCCCTCTACTTGCTCCATTATATTTAGGTGACACATCCCCTTCTCTCATAGCTGCTTGAATGTTTTGCTCAATGGATTGGCCATCCAAACCTCTTCTTTTATCATCTATTACCAATGGTATCTGATTACTCTTTGTTGGGCCTCAATTTGTGTTACTATTTGCTTGTTATTGTTCCCTGCTTGTTTACCACTAGCTTGTAATTGTCCTGTATCTCTTTCTTCTTCATTATCATTTGTATGTTCTATCTGCTTCTCCTGATTGTTTTCCCTTTCCTCTATCAAAATCCTCTCCCCTTGCTGTCTTTTTCTCTCTTTGCCAGTACTTGATCTAATATTTGGACTTGTGATTTCGATTCTCCATTCCCTTTGCTTTTTGAGTGATTATCTCCATTATCTCAATGTTTCTTTGTCTTGTTGTTTCTTTGATGACTTATCTACACTTCCTTCCCTCAAATTTTGATGATATCCTTCATGATCACCCTCTTTGTTTGCACCGATTCCTTCTTGTAAACTTTCCCCTTTTGCTATAGCTACTCTTCCGTTGCTACTTTCTTTCCTCCTTGTTTTTTTTGTTTATTTCCTTTGGTGTGATTGGACTATTCGGGAACTATGCTGTTATGGAAGTTGTTTTCAATCCATTGCTTGGTGGTTTGTTGTTCCTCCTCCCTAACATTTTGTTCTTTGTTTTCGTGATCCTTGGCTTGTTGCTCGGCCTTGTCTACTATCCTTCTCTTCTCTCTTCTTCATTATCAAGAAATGCAAAGCTATTGTTTGTTGTCATATGCTCCTCCACTTTCTGTTTGTCTTCTTTGCCAATTTCGATAAGATCCTTCAGCAATTGTCTTTAACATATCTATTCCTTCTTAGCATCAATTCTTGTTTACCATTATAATTCCATCAATGATTATTAGTATACTTCCTTGGTTTTGCATTAACCTCTTCTTCCTTGCATTTTATTCTCAAATTCTCCCTGTATTTCTTCTCCAACTCTGGGTGCAGAGCTCTACATTTCTCCTCTCCACGCCCTCGCAACTTGCAATGTTTACAATACTTGGGAAGGTAATCATACCAATCTCGTATCCACTTGGACTTGGTCTTGTTTGTGATTTCATCTACTTCATATATATTTATCTCTCTTTGGGTGCTCAACTAGTAGATCCATTTGTACTTTAACTTTTGCACAAATAGGTATAGTTTTATTGGCAATTGCTAAATCTACTACTAATAGTTTTCCAATTGTAGTTGCCATTGAAAATACGACCTCCTTTGCAAAGAAATTTGGTGGTAATTTAGGAAACGATCCAAGCTTCTTGCAATGAAGTCTCCTCTCAGACTTGAACCAAGGGTCCCAAATTAAAGGTCTCATTTGACAATACGAGCCCTTTATATTCAAATAAAAAGTCGGTATGGATAATATTCTCACATAATCTTCTAGCAAGGATAAGATCGTAACATATCTTTCCTTTATAAGGCTAATTTTTAGTTCTCTTTATCCCACATTGAATGGGAATTTCATCCCTCAAAGCTTTGATATCAATGTTATCATAAAATTTACCTAGTACAACATATTGCAATTCCTCCTTTATGATCATTTGTTGTACTTCTTTTGTATTCCATAAAATATGAGGCTCCCCATCCACATATGTGACTATTTTTGGATGGTATATGAATATGCGCAGTATTAATTATTGTAGTAGCTAGTTTTAAACAATTAGCATATCAGTTAGTTGCAGTGGCTTGGGATTGTGTATCTTGGGTAGGAAAATGAGTAGGTTGTGTTTCTGTTTGGGGTTTTTGGGTAGGCAAAAAATTAGGTTGTGGTTGTTTCATTGGTTGTGTCTAGACAATACCTTGAGATAATGAAGGTAAATTGGTCGTGTTTAAAGCAGTTTGAGAAGGAAGGGGGGAAATTTCTCAACCGTAGAGTGTGGTAATGGTGAAGCAACCCCCGTTGGTGGCTGCCCAGCAGCCATATTGGCTATGGTGGCTGGCAGCTATCTTAGGGTTTTGGAAGGTAGCGTAGTGTTTTCAGTCTAGAGAGCGTTTTCTACAATTTTCTGCAACTATTTTGGTCCTTTGATTGGAATCTTATTTTGGGGCTTGGGGGGTTGATCAGGTCAAGAATACCTGTTGGGAATTTCGAGGGCACAGTGAGTTCGTAGCGTGTTTTTACATTAGTATGCATGGTTGGTTTGTATCCGAAAGTTCTCGAATGAGTGCCTGATTTTGGGTTGAAGTCAGTGGAAAAATAAAATTTTCTTGCTGGTTCTGATATACCGTATTTATGGGCCCGCCTCTGCGAGGCTTGGTCAGCAGATACGAGATAGGCAATGACTCTACCTTCCTACATCAACAAAGCACCCAAACCAACACGGGATGCATCACAATACACTGAGAAATCTTACCCTCCACGGGTAATGCCAGAATCGGAGATGAAGCCAAAAGAGTCTTGAGCTTTTGAAAGCTCTCCTCACAAGTATCAGAGGAACGAAACCTTCTTCTAAGTCAATCTGATCAACGAAGAAGCAATAGAAGTGAAATATTTCAAAAATCAATGGTAATAGCTAGCCGCCCCACGAAGCTACGAATCTCACTCCACGCGTAGTGGGACTCGCCCAATCTCTAACATCCTCAATATTCTTGGGATCAACCATGATCTCGTCGTTAGACACAATATGGCCCAAGAATGCCGTAGACTCAATCCAGAACTCACACTTCAAAAACTTGGCATAAAGCTCCTTCTCTTTTAACAATCCAAAGACAATCCTTAAATAACGCTCATGCTCCTCCTTACTCTTCGAATACACCAAGATATCATCGATGAGTACAATGACGAAGGAATCAAGATATGGCTTGAAAATGCCGTTCATCAAAGTCATAAATGCGTACTGGGGCATTTGTAAGCCCAAATGACATCACAAGGACTTATTAATGTCATAACAAGTCTTACATGCCGTCTTCGAAATATCCTCGGCCCGAATCTGTAGCTGATGTTAGCCTAACCTCAAATCAATCTTTGAATATCCGAAGCACTGCGAAGTTTCGGGTTGAACAAGTCATCAATGCGAGGAATAGGATACTTATTACGAATGGTGACCTAGTTCAACCGACAAGATGTCGTGCACATCATCATCGTATCATTCTTCTTTCTTCATAAACAAAATAGGAGCACCCAAGGGGGAGACACTCGCATAATAAACCCCTTACTCACGCATCCGAATCGCTCCTTCAACTCCCTCAACTCAACGGCCCCAATAGGTCGATCAAATCTCTCCGACCCACAAATCATGGAGGTGCACTAGTCGTCGAATGGCTCCGAGTGCCTAGAATACAGCTACCTCTGACCCCCTCTGAACTCATTAACAGGACCTGAGGATTGAGCCCTCTTACTATAACCCCGATCATGCTCACGCTCACTCCTCCGTTATTGTTGTCATTCTTTTAGATCCCGGGTAATGGCCTGTATACGAGAAATATCCATACCTTCTTGGAGTGAGGCCATCAAACAATCATCAATCAAATGAGGCCCGAAACCATTCACAAATTGGTCAACACGATCTCCCATGTCAGCCACCATAGCTGGAGCATACCTTGCCAAAGAACTAAAACAAAGGCTATACTCTCGGGCACTGAGGTTCTCCTATATGAGGTTAAAAAATCTATCAGCTCTGGCCCGTCAAACCTCTAGCTGCAAATAATGCCGAAGGAGAGCATCCACAAACTCTTGCCATACAGGTGAAGGCTCGTTAACTCCTCTAGAAGACACTCAAACTGTTATATCCCGTATTTTTGAACGTCGGATTATTTGTAAGCTGAGGTGGGGCCCACACGTTAAGATTTTTTTGGAACATGTGACAAGTTATATGAATCACATATGTAAAGTTAAACACAACTCATGAAGGACCCTTGGGCCAAATCAAAGTGGAAGCCCTCCAAACGAATATTTTTAAGTAACATTTT
>NW_026719085.1:0-11628 GCF_029784015.1 Lycium ferocissimum | reverse complement strand
CACTTGGCACCCGTAGCGATCAAATAAATCATCAATTTAAGAGAATTTTTTTCCCATTTTATTAAAAGTTATCAGCAATTCGGGGGAACCGCTTTTTTCCCCGGAAAAACCGGTTTCCCACTTGATAACGGGCCTAAAAAACCCCTTTCCCAAGCAAGTCCTTCAATCGGTGTCTTTAACTCTTTCAATTATGCCGAGCCGCCTCTAAGGAGGAATAGAAATAAGTTTGGTATCCGGCAACACATCGACGGCAAATTCAATTTCTCTTTCTGGAGGAAGGCCTGGAAGTTCATCTGGAAATACATCCGGAATTCATTTACTACCGGAACGGATTGGAATGTTGGCGATGTCGCCTCGTTGTCATGAACTCGAACTAAATGATAAATATAGCCCTTGGCTATCATCTTTCTTGCCTTAAGGTGGGAAATAAACCTGCCTCTCGGAGATGCTGTATTACCTTTCCATTCAAGGACGGGCTCTCCCGGAAATTGAAATCGAACTAATTTCATTCGGCAATGAACATTAGCATAGCATGAGGCCAACCAATCCATACCCATAATCACATCAAAATCTAGCATTTCTAGCACAACTA
Organism: Lycium ferocissimum; assembly: GCF_029784015.1. Lineage (NCBI taxonomy): Eukaryota > Viridiplantae > Streptophyta > Magnoliopsida > Solanales > Solanaceae > Lycium > Lycium ferocissimum. Next base: position 11,036 of record NW_026719085.1, on the reverse strand, counting down.
AGTCACTTTAGTTCGGCGACCACATATCACAATTACACAATCTCTGTATACTTGTCTAGCTATCGCGGGATCACCAATCGGAGTAGATACTTTAAAAGGCTTAATTAGCTCGGGTTTCACCCCAATACGATTAGCAACATATGGAGTAATATATGATAATGTGGAACCCGGATCTATCAATGCATACACATCATGGGAAAATACTGATAATGTACCTGTAACCACATCTCATGAGGACTCGAGATCCCCGTCATCCGCTAAAGCACATGTTGGGCCGAGTAGCACCCGGGCCGTATGTTCCCCCCACCTCTACCTCGGCCTCGCCGGGAACTGGGAGTCCGCCCCTACCGGGCGCATCGAAGAAGAACCGCCCGCCGATCCCCGTAGGCCGGACCCAATCCCCACAGCTCTTATCGACAGCACCCTCTCATCACGTGCCCCCACCCGTCCATAAGTATAACAAGCGTCCGAACCCCGGCGACATCGCCCGTAGTGTAATCTACCGGGGCAAAGGATCGCATCGCGGGTATCGGAGGTCTTCTCCTCGGCTATAGTCTCCCCAAACCGTGAACCTCGAAGCCCTCGAACTCTCGTCCCCGTCTCGAATGGAAGAGCGATCAAATCTCCCACCAGAATCGGGGAGGTGCACTAGTCACCGACCGGCTCGAGTGTCTAGAAAATGTCCGCACTTGATCCCCTCTATAATCACCGCCCGTGCCCATAGATCCGGCCCTTTTGCTTTGCCCTCTAACAATATCACGATCACCCCTTTGCGGAGGTTGTTGTCCTTCGGATTTTTGGCATACTCGTGTCACGACCCAACCCCGTAGGCCGTGACTAGTGCCCGATCCGGGCACCCAAACGCACCCGTTAACCATAATCGCCGTACAAATAGATTATACATATACAAAAGTCGACATCGATCATAGCCGGCATAACCGTATCTTTTACATACGTAAAAGTGAAATGTCGCCCCAAAGCTGCCACGAATATATATACATGTTGCTGTCACACTGTCAGCAGATGAAATCACACATAAGTCGGTAAGGCTATCACAGTATAGGGGGACGTCCAAATCACAAATCACACAGACACAACTGAATGGATTACCCACAACCCACACATATGTGTCTACGCACCCTAAGAATAATAACAATCATATGACGGACAGTGGCCCCGCCGTACCCATAAACAGACACATAAATATGCATCGGAAGAATCTGTACCAAAACATAGGCTCCAGAACATGGGAGCGCTCCAAGATAGCTGAGTGGACATCCTAAGCTGTCGGATCATCACAATGAGTATCTGTACCTGCACGGCATGAAACGCAACAAGAAAGCGGGCCGATGAAATATGTGCATCGAGTATGTAAAACATGAAATATAGTAAACAGGATCATAATCGGAACAAGAAGTACGTAAAAGTAAATGCGAAATCCGAATACCAAAATACTTACTTATCAAAACACAAATCATGTACGGGGCTTTAGAATATGGTCGCCCTCCCGTCATTGGCGCCATAACACATCATACTCCGGAAGGTTTCAAATATCCGTAACCCGACATATCACATAACACATCATAACGCCATAACACATCATAACACCAAATATACACGAACCCGGCCCTAGTGAGGGGCTCGGCGAACCGGACACATCATACTCCGGAATATAACATAGTGCGCACGATAACATAACCGGCCCGGGAATCGGCGAAGGATATAATAACAAAATGCACGAGCAGAGTCGTGAGTAACCATATGCAATTTAAAACATTTTCAAAACTCCATAGAATAGTCAAAACAATCTATCATTTAAAACAAAGAGAATAGTCAAATCGAATTTCCCCCGAATGTCACTCGGGAACATGTCAAATCGAACTTTAGAAATCATAGATGCGAATCAAAACCATATGAAGTGGCTTATGGAAATCAAGAACATAATCGTCATGCCGTACCAGATAAAGTAAGCAATCGACGCTCGAGGGTTAAAGCGTTAGACATGCTAGGTTCTTTCAATAATCGTTAGAACTGCATAAAGGAAAGTCGCGGGACCCATGGACGAGCGTCAACCCAATCCGGGCCCGCCTATGGAAGGTATAGTCATTATACGCTACAGAGCCTTCCACAAGCATATCGAGGCGATCCGGTCGTCATACGGAAGTTACGGCCCTTTTTCGACAAAGAACCTTTTAGGAACAAAACTTTTTATGCAAACTTTGAAATCCAATCATACCAAAGACGTAAGGACCATTATTCTAGTACATTACAAATGCCAACATTAAGAAGCGAATACGAATCGTAGACATGCTCGATCGCAAGAATGAGTTACCCGAGGCTCGTAGCGTAGCCTACTTACAACTAAGACATGCCAAAAGAAAGAAAGGTTAGGCTTACATACCTCGTCCGCTTCCTAAGCTAATCCAAACTTACGTCTCGGCTTTTCAAAATCTACAATGACATCATTTGACACTAAACATTAGTCATAGGCACTTAAGAATCCAATTCTAGGTTAGCACTTTATTTATAGAAATTTGGGCAAAGATTTCCCCAGAATTCAACAACCCCGAGAATTCAACTCGGCCAAATCTTCAACAACAATCCCAACAACCATACCAACAACATCAACAATCAATTCAAAAATGCATTCTAACATGAATAACTCTTTTCTACATAATTCGGCAACATTCCATTTACATTCAAATTAACCACATATGATCAAGCCAACATCAATGCTTATACATTCAAATACTAATCTGAAACCCTTCAACATGATTCAAGAACATTTCAAACAATCCGCGCGACATTCAAAACGACTCAACCAATATACCACAAACCCAAAACCTTCCAAATTCAATAAGGACAACAACAACACATTTCTTTCTTCCAAATTCACAAACTACACCAACATTCCACACATTAACAACATCATTCTCATAAATTCAAGAAACTATATTAAAATCACATTATCTTCTCTAACACCCTACAAACGGTTCCAACTTCAATTTGAATCACTAAACCTTCATTTCCATCCTAGAATCCACAACAACAACAACCAAACATGGTAAATAAAATTAATTCTTCACTCCTACACAACACCACATATACACGACCACAACACAACACACACGACTACAACCTAACACCCATAATTTCATGAATTTCATTCATTTCCACATACTACAACATGCACAACCATTCATAACGTATAAAAACAAGATTAAACCTTACCTTTCTTCTTAACTTCCCATCTTGGCTAAGGTTGGCAAAGGACGAAAACGAGTGGTTTATTGACTCAAACAACAACTCCACGTTAACAAGGACCCTCCAATTAGTGGGTTTGCTAGGAAGAAATATTTTTTTGATGGCTATTTTTGGTCTTCAATTTTTCTCCATGGCCGAATACTCCCCCTTCTCTTTCTCCAAACTTCTTGAAATTTCTAGAGATGAAAATGATGAAGATGACTTAATTTGTCATCTTTTATTCCCATATGTATGTAACACACGTGGCCCTACGGCCCACATACTCTTGGCCGGCCACCTAGACCTCCTCAAGAAATATTTTTTTCACTTCTAGCCCCTATAATTGTAAAGTAATCACATGCACCCTTCATAGCTTGAACTAGTCAAATTTGGCCAACCAAGGGTGGGTCCCACATACCCCACACGGCCACATGGCCATTTGGCCATTTCACGAAATAATTTTTCCAACTTTTAGCCCTTAGTTTTCCTCAATATTTCCATCCAATAAAATCATAACCAACTTGTACCTGAAAACAAAGTCGGAAAATAGCCTTGTCACTAACTTTCCGTAATTAGCTCCTGAATGTCCCGACGTACAAAATACGGATATAACATCCTCCCCTCTTTAGAACATTCGTCCTCGAATGTTAAACTAGTCTTGTAGGTCTTATAAGTGTTTCGGGGGAGTTCCTTATACAGTTATCCCAAACAGTTCATTAGTCAACTACCATAACCAATTTCAGAATTTAGATTACCCGAAGACATAGGAAATAAGTAGGAATACGTATTCTTCATCTCTTTCCTGTTATTGTTCCGCCACAATACCTTAACGGAAGCTATGTCTTTAGTACGCAATCTTCTCACCTGACGATCCAGTATGGATATAGGCTGTTCCTCGTAGGCTAATTCCTCTGTCACCTGGATGTCATCTATAGGACATACTCTGGAAGGGTCACCAATGCATTTGCGAAGCATAGACACGTGGAAAACTGGATGCACTGCTCCCAAATCAGACGGTAGGTCTAATTCATAGGCAACCTCGCCTACTTTACGAATGACCTGGTGAGGTCCAATATACTCGGACTGAGCTTCCCCTTTTCTGCCGAATCTCATAACACCCTTCAAGGGTGACACTTCCAAAGATACCCAATCGTCGACCCGAAATTTGTGTGTCGACGTCGACTATCTACATATGGCTTTTGTCAACTCTGAGCTGCTAATGACCACTCCTGCATAGACTTTACCTCATCAATGACTTGCTGAACCCTATCTGGGCTAATTCACTAGTTTCACCAACATCGGACCAAAATCACCTAATCGCGGACTTCACTTCCTCGCATACGAAGCCTTGTACGGCTATCTGGATACCGGAATGGTAGCTATTATTATAAGCGAACTTTACGAGTGGCAAAAGATCATCTCAGCTATATCTGAAATTAATAGCACAGGTTCGCGACATATCTTCTAGCGTCTGAATAGTACGCTTGGTCTGTCCGTCAGGCTGAGGGTGACATACCGTATCGAGATTTACCTGCGATTCAATGGTCGTCATTAGTCCTTACATCCTTGTCACTATTTTTCCTTTTCATTCCGAGTGCTCACCCAACATGACTTTGTCGCTAGTGAGTGTAATGGTTATGTCCCTTAAACTATTCCTCCTAGTTCCTTCCCATGACTACTTCCGTCGATCCAAGGTATGTATATACGAAATGGTCCTGCACTCCTCGCTATCCTTCACAGTACAACTACACTTATGGCAACTCATAATTCGAGTTCAAACTAAATCCTTGGGCTCTTGCCACGACTCTTCCTTTAGCTTTCTGCCGCCATTGAGCATAAGGCTACGAAAATTCTTACTCCCTTACAATCCTCTCATAACACAAGTATACGTGTCTTCAATTTCCTAGTATTGGCGATCGTTTCGAATTCTGGCTCCAAACTAATAAATTTCCCTTCTGGAACATAAGAACGTCATAGTCTCTTTCAAGTCCAATATGTTCTTCCCCCCTTTATTAAGGAGGTCCCGATACATCAATAGTTTTTTTGATATCCAAATGCCTTCTCGCACTTATCTTTCGAGAGTTAGAAATCTCTTAGCATCGCCGCACGGCCTAGTCATTCTTTCCTTTACTTCTCATTCCTCTTTGTTCCATACTACCACACTCTATCCTCTCACACGCCTACGCTAAATTTTTTATCCAAATAGTGCCATGCTTTACCCGTCGTCTCTTTTGGAGGCTTTACTCCCTCATGTTTCTTACTCTTTCGCTTTCTCCAACATTTTGGCCCCTTTATCTTCCATCTACTCACTTCTTTTCTTTTCCAGAATATCATTATATTAGAACTTTCCAAGCTCAACCCGTAGTGAAACAGCATCAGCTTGCCTCATAGCATTTGTGCCATCTTATTTTCTTTCACTTGAACTTCATTACTCCGTCCGATTAATGCCTTCCAATATGTCACAACATCGATTGCTGGGATTCAATATAGCCATGTATGGGATATCATATACATATGTATACATAATCGCTACCATCTTGTTTACAAAATATTTCCAAACAGTATTCAACTTACCCTGCTTATAAAGCTGTAATGCACCTTCTTTCTTTTTCACTAGTTCAGTCTGCCTCGTCCTATGTGGTCTCTTAAGGTTTCTGCTCACTCCGCATATTCTAACTTCCCTTAGGCTACTCTAACTTCTCATTTGCTTCCTATGTCTGAATTTATAGGACATTCAAAACACTTCCCAGGGGGTCACCCATCCTAAAATTTCTCCCACTGCAAAGACGCTTAACTTTGGGACTCTGATGAAATGCGATGCTCTATTGCTAATCTGATAGCATTCACCCGACCACATGACCTTCAACACATAATCTGGAGTACATTGAAGTCTTACCGATTTCAAAATGTTCTCATAACACATCTTCCTCCGAATTAGAACGGTCTCTTACCCCAATCGATACTTATTTAATACTTGTAATCATTCCAAATTCTCAGTTAGGTGGCATTTATATCCCAACGATAAGTGTCCAAAGTTAGCTTGGAATATTATCTTTAGCTCAATCTAAATCACCTGTTTCTTTTGATGAAATTCTATTGCACCACCGGTTCCTTAAGCCTACCGTCCTTGTCGCTTAAAGATTCCATTATTTTCGAGGTGAATTCGGGTGCACGTAGTGTCCCTTTATGCTTTATGCCTTTTTACCCTTACTGTGTGCCCAACATAGGCTTTTAACTTACTCAAAAACATACCAAGTTCGTCTCCATATTAGTCTTATCTTGTTGCCATGTCGTCGCATTACACCTTTACATTCACAACTGAGTATTCCCTTTTCGTTCCATATTCGTACTCATTTAATTACGTCTATCTTGGGTGCTTCCTTTAGCATCCCCTTACCATATTTTTTCCAGTCTATGTCCATCTTTTCTGCGCACGAGGAATTCTATAATATCTCTATGTCCTTTGGAAAATATTACTCCTACATAATCCCTTTTTCGTTTTCTGATCATATTTTGTTCATCCCTATTTGTTCTTATCATACCCGTCATTTCCTAGCACTCATTCTCCCTCGTTGCTCATCTTTCTATGGCTTGATCTTTCACAGTTCCGTCACTGATATTACTCGTGTTCTTGGCTATACATGTCATAATCTATTACTACACTGTTATCTCGCCCGCTTTTCTTTTCATCTTTTTCTTCCAATTAACCCCTTCTTCCTTTGTACTCGCTATCATTTCCGCTTTCTTATAATTTCTATTCTGAACTTTCCCTATAGAAGAACTTCATAAATTCCCCCTCTTTTTTTTTCTCTTCTTGATCGATAGCTCACCTTTATATTTTAGTCACATAGATCACGTCATATCTTTTAGCCACTTGCTCGCTTAGGCTTTGCTCATTTTCATAACAATCCTCATTATATTCACATAATATCCTGTTCGTAGTCAATCTTATCCTTAATATCTCACAAGCTGTGCTATCATGTTATAACCCGTATTTTTCACCTTTTGGAAATCTTGGGATTATTGAGACAAGTTAAGGACAATGTAATGTATTGATCTTGTTTGGTTCATAAGTTGGTTATGCAAAAATTTAGATGAGGGAATATTGGAAAAGACTAGGGGAAAAATTGGAATTTTGAAAAATGGTTTCATGAATTACCAAAATATGGACTAAGAAATTGGGCTTGGGAAAAATTAACAAAAAAAAAAAAAAAACAAGCAAGCTTGGCCCAACCCATAGGGTGGCCGGCCATGCTTGAAGAAATTAGAAAAAAATGATCCAAGCCCATACAATTTGATCATGTGGGAAAATAATATAAAGGGGCAATTATTCATTAAACCCCTTAGAAGTTTCAAGACAAAGAAAAGAAGGAGAAAAACAAGAAAAACCAAGAACAAATATAAGGGCCATTCGGCCAAGGTTCCAAGAATTCACCCCTCAAAAATCTTGTCCCAAAATTATTTTCTTGCTATATTCCTACTAATTCAAGGTCCCTATATAGCTTGGTGTAGTTGTTTTGGAAGATGGAGTCCTTGTTTCCTCAATTCAACACTTGAGTTAAGTGAAGAAGTTGGAAGGAAAAGGTAAGAATTCATCCCTTCTATTTATGTTATGAAGGTTTGTTTGGGTTGTAGTATATGGAAATGAGTATAATATATAGAAATATGGAAGTTTGCAAAGTGGGTGTGCATGTGTGCATGTGGCCGAATATGTGTTATGTTGTATAGTTAGGATGAGTTGAATTTTATGTTGTATTCTAGTTGTGGTTATTGTGGAATTTGTATTGGAAATGAAAGTTGAATGAAATTGATGAAGTTGGAAATATGGCATGTTGGCCGTGGTTGGTGTTATGATGGAATAATGATGGATTTATTTTGTTTAACATGGTAGTTGTGTTGTTATGATCATTACAATGTAAATGAAGGATATATGGGTTAAGTTGGCATTAAAGTTGGTTGTATGTTGTTATGAGAAATTTATGTGATTTTCATATAGTTTTTATATAATGATGAAAGTAAGATTTTGGATGTGAATTAGGATTATGATTTATGAAATTGGAGGATGGAAATATATTATGAATATGCATGTTGAAGATTAGGAGTTTTGGATGAATTATGGGTTTGATGGAAAACTTGTGTATTTTGAGGAATAATGAGAAAAGTGTCCGAAATGTATTTTAATGGCCTTGACTTAGTAGATAAGTATGAAAAACGTTGATATTGGATGAAAAGTGTGAAGTTAGAACGGAAGTTAACGCGTTATGTAGAAAGAAAGACTATTTATGTTAATATGTGTTTTGTAGCGACTATTGGTGTTATTGATGTTGTTGATGTTGTTGTTGGGTTGGTTGTTGTCATTTAAGCCGAGTTTAACCCTCGGATGCCGGATTTATAGGGGAGATGCTGCCCAAATTTTTGTAGACAAATAAGGACTAAGAATAATCTCCCAAAGGCATGTGATTTACATTTGGTAACTTTGACCATTTGCAGATTCTGGACGAAACGGGGTTTGAGTTTTAGCGAGCATAAGACGTCCGTAAGGTATGTAAAGCTTACCTTTTCTTCATTTGGCATGTCCTAGACCTACTAGGTCGAGAACGGAACCTCGAGGATAATTCTGCTCCTAGAAATCCGAGTTTGATTTTGAGTACTATTCATTCAGCGCAATTGAATTATAATTCTTACATTTGGTTATAAGAATGCTTAAACCTTCGTAACTTTCGCAAATGAATCCAAATCGCTCCGAAATTTTTACAGTTAACTTTATGGAGCCTAATGTCTGCGATTTCTGTCCGCCGCCTCGACTTGACCCGAGGTGGGCCCGCAAGTCCCGAGACTTCCCCTATTTGATTTGTTTGGTTCATTTCCGTACGAAATGGAAAAAGAAATGTTTGCCTATGACTCTAAGGTCTGTTTGAAATGTCGTATAATGTTATTTGAACGTTCATCACTATGAATGATGCTATATTTTTTTTCCGAGAATAACCTACAATATGTTTTTCGAAAAAATTGTTAACCAAAGTCCGTAACCTTTGTATACTAATTCTGATTAACTCGATACTCATTTTGAGCCTTCTGAGGCTAATGTATAGGTATATGAAATTACGTGTCGAGTCTTGGGATTTACTTTTGATATGCATATGGTTTCTGCACTACTCTGCTCGTGCCGACTATTATGATTTCGTTCGGCGGTACCCGGGCCGGTTTGTGATCGTGCGCACTATGATAAATTCGGCAGTATGCTGTGCTACGGTTCCCGAGACCTTGCCATAGGGCCGGGTTCTGCTTATGGAGTTATGCTGTGATATGTCCTATGCTATGTTTGATGATATGTTTGATGATGTGTTTGATGATACGATATGTGTGTTCGGGGTGTACGGAGATTTGAAACCTTCTGGAGTATGCTGTGTGTGGCACCAGCGTCGGAGTGGTGACCACGTTCCTGAGCCTTATGCATGATCTCTGTTTGCATTATGTACATATGTCTTCAGTACAGGTTCGGTATATATGTTGATCCGGTATTCTCTCTCTGTACCCTTTCACTTCAGTTATGGTTTGGATTTCTGTACTTTATGCTTTACATACTCAGTACATCTTTCGTACTGACCCCCTTTCTTCGGGGGCTGCGTTTTATGCCCGCAGGTACAGAGGCTCGTGATGCCGAGTGTAGGCCATACATTCTCGCTATTACTGCAGTGCTCCTTTTGATCCGAAGCCCATATATTGGTACATATCTTCGGCGATGCATACACTTTTGTATATTTGATTATTTGGGGTACGGCGGGGCCCCGTCCCGTCATATGTTCGTTTTGATTTGTAGAGGCCCTCGTAGTCGTATATGTGGGTAATGGGTCATGTGTGTGTTCGTTTGGTTACGATCTGTGTCTTACTGCGGTCCCGTTCGCTACTATGGCCTAAGCGGTCCATTTGTCTGTATACATGTATGTATCTGGCGATGTGCATTCCGCCGCCGCTTTTGACTTTGATATGATATTTTTGGTACGTGCGACCGCTTAAGACAATGTTGTTTGCACTTCTGTTTAAAATGATCAATATGACATCTGAGCTAAGTTAAAATATGATGATTTGATATGAAAGTTTGTTTGGGGTGTCCAGATAGGGCACCAGTCGCGGCCCACGGGGCTGGGTCGTGACATATCAACACATTCATATCCGTCGCAATTCTTTTTCCTCTGTATTCTTGTCTCAATCACACTATTATTTCTTCTAACTATAAACTCGTCATAATTTTATCCCTCGCTATCAATCTCGCTGGTACCCTAATATAACACTCTATCAAATTTGCCGTCTCTTCTAAATCATCTCTTAATATCACAAGCCCTTTCCAAATCCTTTTCATCATATCGATATCGACCTCCTAATTACTATTACCATCAATCCAGCCGTTAACTTATTTCTCAAGGTCAGCCATACTTGCAACTTAGTCAAATCCTATCCTTACTATCGACACGACCTTTCAAGGCGTATCACAAACCCCTATCTCATTCTCTGTTTATTTCTGGAAAAGTTTCGGCAGAGTTTCCCCTATATTTCTTACTATCTCAAAACCTGCACGCAGGAAATACCAACAATGCCTCACAGGGCCAACATACATATATATATATATATATGTATATCATATCATATCACAAACCTACAACGGGCTTCCAATATCAACAACGTATGAAAATGATGGACTTACCTCGTATGTCCAATTCGAACCGCACCCGTTACACTTTCCTCGTTTACTTTTCCCTTTGGCCCAAATTTTCATTTCAATCGTACTTCAATAC
>NW_026719084.1:0-10812 GCF_029784015.1 Lycium ferocissimum | reverse complement strand
GATCTTTTTCCCAACACACAACATATATACATATGGATAATTCTCACATTCTTCCCCTACAATGATCATAACATACTAACTGACCTTAATTCATAACCCCAACATAACACAAAACACCCTTCAACCCCCCCCTATACTTTGGCCTCAACTTAACATCTTTTTTTGATTTTCACCCATATTAACTACTACAACATACATACAACCTTTATCAAACATAAAACATATTCAATTCTTCCCTTTTCCCTCTTAATTCCCACAAAGGTAGGGTTTAAAGATAAAAACCAAGTTACGCTAACGACACTTCCCCCTACTTAGGGACCTCAAAATAGGGGGTTTGCATCATAAAAAAATTTTTAGAAGAGCTAGAAAAAGTTCTTTTTTCTTGTTCTTAGCCGAGAACAACTTTTGTTTCTTCCTTCCTTGTTTTTTTTTCTGTGGGAATGAATGAATGAATAGTGGTCACCCTTTTACTAAGCAAGACTTTTATAAATTTTGCCCACCTTGTTGGAACAATAAAAATTTGAACACAAAATGGGGGGCCAAACCCCAACCCACAGGGCCAATCGAAAATTGCATGATTTTCAAGTTCCACAACCCTTTTGGCCCCAAAATTTTTTCAATTGTTCCTCCAACAAATTCATACGTTATGTCTCAAAACGAAATCGGGTCAAAAGTCTCGACATTATCCCCCGGAATGGTTTTATTCCAACCTATCATAATGAAAAAAATGGGACATAACATCACCCGGGGGGGGATTCGGGGAAAGGGGAAACCGACCCCGAATACTTTGGGCCCTTTCCCCATTGTCGAAGGTGGGCCCGGTCGCTCGAGTTAGCCCTACCATGTTTTGGCAGCCCCCGTTTTCATGCCAATGCCGCAAAATTTTTGGGTGATCCTTCCGGGTTTTTCCCCATGATTATCCGGGAGAGGAGTTTCTAAGAGCCCCTATGCCATCGGACGTCGTAAAAAAAGGGTTGTTAAAGTGGGCTTTTTAAAGGTTTTGTCGCAACAAAAACGGGAAGAGATAACAAGCTAAAGAGGAGAGAAAAGATCCCCACTTATTTCCTATCCCTCGTAATCTAAACCCCTTTAAATTTGCATTTTGTTTAAATGAATGTTGTATGTGATAACCATAAAAAGGGAAATCCACCGAAATGCTTATAAGAAATTTTTAACTGTTTAACATTCAAGGGCGAATGTTTTAAAAGGGGGAAAAATTTTCCCCCAAAGTTTTGCAAAAACCGGGGGGGATACGAGCTCCGGAAAAGTAAATTTTCAGTTGGGATGAAGATTATATTATCTGAAAAAGAGTGTACTAGAAGGGGGATTGTATGGGGTAAACGTTAACGTTACCCGAGATAGCCCCCGTAACCATAAGAAAGGTTGGGCCCACATTGATTTTATAAAGGACATAGAAGAGATATAGGGTAGTACAATTTTAAGTTGAGCGTCCCAAACCCAAAACCAAAAAAAAGTGTAAGCCCCCCGGGCGATTTAAGAAAACGTTTTTGGGATCCCACTTGGGGGGCCCAAAAAGGATTAGGTTTAATTTGGGGAAAATCCCGAATGAAAGTTGAGATAATTGAAATATCTTTTCAACCATAAGTCTTGGGTTCACGGGGGACATCAGATAAGGAGATATGGACGTTTTTAAAGGAAAAAAATTCTCGGCCCAACCCCACCCAAACCTGCCCATTACCCCACCTTTTAAAAAAAACTTTCAGTTTTTCCTCATTATTCATACCAAAAAACCCCGAAAATTCTAAGAACAAGAGGAGGGGAACCCAAGAGAAAAACCAATTTTGACCAAAAACGACCCCCCAATTCCCGGGCCCCTGAAGAGAAAAATTGTACGTCGAGTTTAATTTGAGTAAAAAACAACCAAGAAGGGGGGGGACATGGGCTGCGCACTTTTAGGTAAGATTAAGGTTCCTTTTCATTGAAAAAATTTATTTGAGTTTTAACGGGAAAAACAGGGAAAGGTGATAAATTTTTTTTGGGTTGTCCAAAAATTTAGGTTGGGGGAAATTTGGGTAAAACTAAATGTATTTATTTTGTAGGATTTTAAGATGTTGTTATCGATGTTGTTGGTATTAATTTGGCTTTCTTAAAAAATAAAGTTATTAATTAGTCGTATCGCAAGTTTTTAGAAAAGGGAAAACAAAAAAAGTGCTTATGGCATTTTTGGGTTTGGGAAAATGTTATTACTATTGGTATTGTTGTTGATGTTGTTGGTTATTGAATTAAAATTTTCCCCTTAGGCATATAAACGAGAGATGCGGTTTCGACTAAAAATGTTTTTTTAAGGATAAGAAAAGGTGTAATAATGAGCTAATGATTGTGTAAATCCTCTTAAATATAAACTTGGGGGCTTGAGAAAGCGTAGCTAAAAGATGTTATAGCCCGACTTTGTACGTTTGGATATTTCAAGTCGTTGTAAAGTTAGGGCGGGGGCGATTTTAAAAAAATCATTTTGTTTGCAAGTCGTTAAAGATTTTTTTGGGACTTTTATGTAGGGGAAAATTTTGGGAAAAAGGGTTAAGGGTGAAGGAGAAATTTCAAAACAGTTATGAAAATAAGGGGAGGTTTGGGGAAAATCGAATTTTGAGAAAAGTCGGGAAAAATGTCATTTCACGGGAATTCAAAAAAATTTCCCAAAAGGCCATATTGGCCATGGAAAAAAAGGGAAAAAAGGGGAAATTAAAAAAGAGAAAGAATGACAAAAATAACATTTTTAAAAAAAAAAAAAAAAAAAGAAAAGAAATTTCAAGAAAATTTAGAGGGGGGACCCCTCACATGCAAAAGATTTATGGTATATATATATATTTGTTCATCCTTTAATTCAAGACAAATAAATCAAGAAAACCAAACAAAAGAAAAAGAGGAAAACCCAGGCCTATTCCCATGGAGAGGGAAAATTTCCCTGAAATCTTATTCAAAATTTTTTCTTCATGTATTCTTTTAAATTCGGGGTCCTCTTCAACGTGGTATAGTTGTTTCAAGATAAGTCACCCTTTTTCCCGGGTTTCCGCATTTTAGTAAAATAAGAATTTAAGAGGAAAGGTAAAAATTTTGCCCTTTTTTTAGTTTTTAAAATTTGGTTCATGATGAAAGGGAAATGGAAAATTATAAATAGGATGTTGTATAGGGATGTGATGGTGGGGGTGAGGTAGGGACTATAACGTGTAGAGAAAATGGATTTATTTTATTTAGTATTTAAATTGTTGTTGTTGATGGAGATAGATGAGTTCAAAAATAGGGTGTAGGGGGTAGTGGGGTTTAAGGTTTTTAAACGATAGGATTTTGGGGATTCAAATTTGTAGTTTTTTATTCTTTGTAACGAAGATTAATGATTTTGATGGTTGGCAATGGGGAAGGGGGCCGGGGTGTTACTTTTGGGAGTGAAGAATCAATTTTAAATTTGGGATGTTGTTTTTGGTAGATTTTGGGAATGAAGGAAAATCATGAAACTTTAATGTTAGTTTTTCGGGGTGTTTGCCCCTGGTCTTTTTTGGAGAATTAATGGGGTGTTAATATAGTTTTTAATTTTGGAAAATATTTTAAAAGTAAGTTTTTACTTGATTTAGAAGGGGGTTAAAAATATGCTTGAATGTTTCTTTTTTAGGGTTGTTGGGTTTGTTAGATAATTTTGGATATTTGATTAAAAGTTTGGCCGTTGAATTCCCCGATTTTGTTGATGTTAATTTTCCTTTTATTCTCGGGGCGGAACGGGGGAGGTCAAAAATTTCAGACAGAATAAATTCAAGATTGGGATTTCAAGCCCATGAATAGTAACAAAAATAAAAATGCGATTTGGCGAATTCGACGGGGTTTTGGGGCGAAGCGGGGAAATAGTAAGGCTTCCTTTCTTTCTTTGTGCTTAGATGTACTAGGTTGAAGGCCCTCGGGGTCATTCAAATCTAGAAACCGAGATTGAATTTAGTTCCCATTCAATAGAATTGAACTAATTAGTTTACACTTTAGGCAAAAATATTTAAAGCGCCCGTAACATTTGAAAACGAAAGGGAATGTTTTGAAATCTTTAAGGATGACCAATGGGCATAATGACCACGTTTTTAGGTGTTATCCGACTTGACTCGGGGGGGCCCCAAACCCCCGAGCCCCAAAGTGTAGTACTATTTGCCTTAATCCCGTTCGAAAAAAAGGGGGACTTTAGACTAACATTTAGTTTGTATAAGTATCCGAACCCCGATATGAGTATTCGTTTAGACTATTCGAAAGATCGATAAGAGTAAGTATGATATGAATACCGATATAAGCCCCAAATGTTCGAAAATAGAAAATCCGATATAAATAGAAAACATAAGAGGATATATTTTTGGATATAAGTGTTGATATAATACTTCGTGTTTAAGCCCTACACGATCGGGACGTTTTTGGAAAGTCCGAAGGGGTTTGTATGTTAAATGTTATAACTCTCCGAGTAACTCAAAAACCCCGGACTTTTTCGATCTTCGATGTTAATAAGCGAGTTTCACCGAGCCCCTTTTATGCATATTTTTTGATTTGGTCCCACTCAATGTATCTTTCCCGAGCCCCGGCCGGGGCAGTTATGATCTCTGTGTACGTCGATACGTTCGATTCAGGCCCGGGGCCACATGTTCTCGGCGACTTTCTGATTTTTCACCGAGTCCCTCGACTGGGGCGGGACAGGGTTTCGATGTATTTATATTTTGGGGGATGGTGGCGGGATGGCAAACGATTATTATTCCCCGAGACCCGAAAAGGGGGGGGGGACACTTTTGATAAATGTTTCAGAAGATTTTATCTACCGAGTCCCTTAATGAGGGGGGGACACGTTATTGGCAATATGACATCGTCTTTATACATATCCTATTCCCAGCCCCCTCTCGTAGGCGGGACACGCCATACACTAGTGAAGATTCAACGTTCGTATCTCCCTATATGTTATCCTCCGAGCCTTCGATTTTCTCTCGCATTTTAAGTCGACGACTAGAAGTTCTATTCCGCCCAACATGATTTCATCCGAACATTTGTATTTTCGTTTTTTGCCCGAGAGGAACCCCACTCGGTTTTCGTCCCTTCGGGAAGCGACCCGTGAGGAAAAGCATTTGGATTTTTTGTTTATTTATTTTTTTCCCCCTTTTGATACGAGAAAATAGGGGTGAAAGGTGCGTCTCCATTAAGTGGGGTATTTACCCTTTGTTTTTTTCCCGGTTATGTTTTTTTTATTTTGGGTTTTGACCCCCTTACATACTCGCATTTTCGCCCCTTTCTTCGGGGGCGCGTTTCTGCCGCGGGCCCCCGATGGGGGATTATAAAGTTTTCCAAAAGGAAAGTCCCCCCGAGACCCGAGTCGGTCGCCCCCGGGGGACTAGTCTTTTGAGATTTCCCCCCGGATTTAAAGAGATTTTTAAAAAGGCTGGGGTATGGTAGTCTCCCCGGGGCCCTCACCGACTGTAAATTTGCATTATGAAATAAAGTTTGTATAATTGATTTTGTCTTTTAAACTTCTTATGTTTTTGAATTATTCAAAAGGTTTAAAAAAAAATTATGTGGCAAAGGAGTCTGGTCCGACGGTCCGAAGGGTCGGTGCCCTCACCCCCTGAAGGTTGGGGGACAAAGGGTTTGGGGCGGGTCCGTGGGGGGTTTTCGCAAAGTGTGTAGAGCCCCTTTTTGGGGTTGCGACCCATTTATGCCCGGAACCCTACCATCTGGGATTTTGCCCTTCTTTGTCATAGATCGGCATGAGCCAAGTCATGGGAAAATGAAATTATATATGAAAGCCTTACATACGACAAGGAGAAGAACGAAAAGGGAAAAGGCCCCGGAGGCAAGTTAAAAATTTTTTTCGGTTTGGAGACGAAAAGTTCGGGGTCCGATGCGATATATAGTTGTACGTTGTGGTATTGGGGTATTTCCCATACATTTAAATAAGAATTTGTAAAGGGATACAAGGCCGAAAGGGGGAAAAAGGTAATTGTAAAAAAAGGACGTTTACAAAAAGCCTCGGGTGAAAAGCTTTTACGGTCCAGAAAGTGGGGCTATACGAGAAAGGGGGAAAGATTGACAAAATTAAGGCACAAAATTCTACCCAAAATCGGGGTTGCTGCTCGGGGGGCAAATTTTGGGGCCACAAGTTTCTGAAAAAAATTTTCCCCAAATGTAGACCCCAAAAAACAAATGAGAAATTAGAATATACAAGATGGGAGGGCCAAAAAAACCACGAGCACGCGAAGGGGATTGAGAAGAGACGAGTACATACAATTTTAAATTTAAGGTTTTAAAAAACAAGTGTTTTATGGGGTTTGTTAAACAATTATATGAGTATAGCATAGAATAGTATGATATCATGTAAAGGGGGCGAAAAGTAAAAAAGGGAAAAATTATGTAAAAATCTTGCTATGTTTACGGGAGTTGAAAATTGAATTAAAGGAACCCCCCCCCCGGGGGACCCCATAGGCATTAAATTCGAGGACGAATGTTCTAAAGGGGGAGGGTGTTATTTCCCCCACTTTGTACGTTTGGGTATTTAAGCGGTGAAAAAAGGGGGGGGATTTTCAAAAAACATTTTGATGGCAAGTCCTAAAAATTATTTTGACTATTATGTCAGGGAAATATAGAAAAGGAAAAGAAGGAGAAATTTAAAACGGGGATGAAAATAATGTGGGGGGGCAAAATCGTAATATTGAGAAAAGTCGAGGGGGAAAATGGTCATTTCACGGGGAATTTGAAAATTCCAAAGAGGCCATATTGGCCTTGACAAAAAAAGGGAAAAAAGGGGAAAATTTAAAAAAAGAAAGAGACAAAAAAAAAAGTCATCTTTTAAAAAAAAAAAAAAAAAAAAAAAAGAAATTTCAAGAAAAATTTAGAGGGTCAGGCCCCCACATGGAAGTTATGTGTATATATATATATATATATTTGTTCATCCTTTAATTTAAGACAAAAAAAACGAAAACCAAACAAAAAAAAAGAAAGGAAAAACCCTGGCCTATTCGGGCCATGGAGAGGAAAAAGGTCCTATGAAATCTTATCTCAAAAATTTTTCTCCATGTATTCCTATTAATTCAAAGGGGCCTCTTCAATGGAAGTTGTTTCAAGTAAGTCACCGTTTTCCCTTTCCGATTTTAGTCAAAGGGAAAAAGAGGGAAAGGAAGAATTTATGCCCTTTTTTTGAAAGGCTTGTCAGAGTAGTAATGGAAAAGGTAAAAAATGGAAATATGGATGTTTTATAGTGGGCGGTGCATGGGTGGTTGGCCTGTAGGGGACTTTAAAGTGAGGAAATGGGGTTTTTTTTATTTAGTATTTAAATTGTTGGTAGAAGGGAGATAGAGAGTTCATAAAATATGGGGGAGGGGTGGGGGAAAAGGATTGAGTAGACAAGATAGTTGAGATGGGATTCTAATTGAGTTATTTGGGGCTCACATTGGGAACAAGATTAATGATTTATGGGGTTTGGGAATGTGGAAGGGGGTTTGTGTTACATTTTAGGTGAAAAATCTTTAATTGGGATGTTTATTTTTAAATAGTTTGGGGAATGGAAATCATGAAACTTGAATGTTATGTTTTTCCGGGGGTTGGAACGAATTAAAACTTTGGAGAATTAATGGGTGTTAATATAGCTTCTTGAATTTTGAAAATATTGTTGAAAACGTATAAGTTTTTACACGTTTATGAATTGGAAGGTAGAAAAAATTTTGAATGTTTCTGTTAGTTTTTGGTTTTTAGTATGTTGGATATTATGATTGAAAAAAAGGGGGTTGAATTCCCATTGTTGGATGTTAATTTCCCGGGGGTATTCTGGGGGTGATATTCCCGGGGGGGGGCCAAAATTTGGAGGGGAAAAAATTAAAATTGGGGTTTTAAGCCCTATGAATAAACGGAAGCAAAAATTGCGTTTTGCAACCGACGGGGGTTTGGGGGCGAAGCGGAAAGGGATGTAAGGCTTCCCTTTTTTTTTTTGGCATGTCTTAGATGTACTAGGTTGATTTGTTTCTGGGGGGCATTCTAAATCTAGAAAACGAGATTGAATTTAGTTTTGTTTTATTCAATAAAATTTAACTAATTAGTTTAATTTAGTGCAAGAAATAGTTAAGCGTCCGTAACATTTGAAAACGAAAGGGAATGTTTTGAAATCTTTAAGGGGACCTAATGGGCATAATGACCACGTTTTTAGGGCCGTTATACGACTTGATTTTGGGGGGGCCACCCCGGACCCCAAAGGGAGACATTGCCTTTAACCCTTTCTTAAAAAAGGGGACTTTAGACTAACTTTAGTTTCAAAGTATCAAAGAAGTAAGTTTGATTGACATTCATATGACGTCCATAAGAGTAAGATGATATGAATATTCGAATGGGCCTCTAAATGTTCCCAAAATAGAAAATCCGATATAAATATGCAAACATAAGAGTGATATATGTTGGATATAAGTGGGGTATGAATACCCCCGTAAGTTTAAATTTTTCCCTACAATCGGATCGCTGGAAAATCCAAGGGTTTCTGATGTTTAAAAGCTTATAATTGTCTAATCAAGAACCCCAGACTTGTTCGATCTTTGATGTTAATAAGCTATTATTCACGATCGATTTCATATGCAAAATTTCGCACTACTCGCTCCCCCAATGTATCTTTCAGAGTCCGGGCCGGGGTGAGATCTCGGGTACGTCACGATACGTTTCCCCATTCCCGAGTCCCGGCCGGGACATGTTCTCGTCGACTTTCCGCATTATTCACCGGTCCCCGACCGGGGGGGACACGGTTTTGTTTTGATTGGGTGGAAGGGTTTTTGGGGGGGGCGGAGGCACACGATTAATTTTTACCCAGACCCGGAGAGGTGGGGCACGATGTATAAAGATTCCCCAGATGCATGATTTTATCTACCCAGTCCCAAAGAGGGGGGACACGTTATTGGCACATATGACATCCCATTCGTTATACATATCCTATTCACCGAGTCCCTCATGGGGCCGGGGCACGTATACACTAGGATTTTTGATTCGAAGCTCGTCTGCCGTATATTTATCCTTCCCAGCCTTCGACGTTTCGACTTTTGATAAACGGGCGTAATCGTAGTTGTATTCCGTCCGGGAAAATGATTTCATCCCAACATTTGTCTCAATTTGTCGATTTTAAAGACACGGTCCCTTTTGTTTTTTGCCCCTTCAAGCGATCCGTGATTTGGAAAAAAAATTTCGGTACCGTTTGACTTATTTACTTTTCCGACCCCCTTTGTATACGAGCTAGTAGGGAAAATAGGGGTTATTCCTATTCGGGGTGGTATTTATCGTTTTTTCTTTCGGGAAAGGTTTCTTTTGTTGAGCCTTTCATACCCAAATTCCCCCGACCCCCTTTTTTTTGGGGCCGTTCCATGCCCCTACTCCCGATGGGGGGATTATGAAATGTTCCCGGGGAAAAGGCAAGCTCCCCCCCGAACCCGAGTCGAGCCGCGATTTGATAGTCGTTGATTTGATTTCGGGTTTAGAGACTTTGCAAAACTTTTGGGGGGTTTTTCCCCCTTTTCCCTCAAAATGTCAATTTGCGTTATGTAATAAAGTTTGTATAATTCGATTTTGTCAAATTTTAAAACCTTTGGGGATTTAGATTATTCGGGGTGAGGTTTGAAAAAAAAAGTGGCAAGGTCCCTGGTCCCCACGCTCCCCGGGAAAGGGGTTTGTGCCCATCACACCCTAGTAAGGTTTGGGGGGACATAAGAGGGGAAGGGATGTAAAATTACCCTTTCTTTCTGGTTCTTAGACGTAAGTAAGATAAAGATTGGGGTAACTCTATTCATAAGATCCAGCATGTCTACATTTTATTCACTTCGATGAGCTTTCCTAAATAGTCGAGCAGGGCCCCTTTGGTCTTTTTTTGATGGATAAAAATGTGAAAAGAGTTCTTTTTCCCAAAAGATTTATGTAATAATGTGAATTTAAAAGCCCTTGTTTTGAAACAGTCATGATCTCGGACCTTCCTTATAGTCCCAATGACATTTTAAAAAAACTTAATTATATCGTCTTAACCCTCGACGTTGATTACTTACTTAACTATCGAGTCACAAATATGATTTATATGCATATGATTTCTCTTACTGTTTTTTGCATTCCCCTTTTTACATCTTTCCCCCGTCCCCTTGAGGCCGGACCGTTATATGGCGGGATTTTGGGGTGGACTGGTTACGAGAGCGTGGCGGGAGTGTTACAGTAGGGGGTTTGGGTAGTGGTTTGACGCCAAACGGGGGGCGAATGTTCAACCCCATAATGGGTGAATGTTTTCACTATTTAGAGTTTGTATTTCAAAAGTAAAAATTTTTCATTCGGTTTTATCTTGTTTTCCCTATTTTACATAATGGTCTCAAAAACAAACATTTTGGTATTTTGGGCTTTTATTGTTCCGATTCTCTTTCGGGGTATCTTGCTAATCCGATTTGATTTTAGTCAAATTCGATGACCCCTTTTTTCGGGGGTATTTCAGCCCCAGGGCAAGATGTTTTTTTTGACCCCCTGGGGGTATCTTTCTAAATTTGGGGTGCTCCTTTTTCCGGGATTTTTGGAAGGGTTTTCCGGTTTTATGTAAGTCGTTTGGACGGGGGGCCCCTCCCCTCATAGACCTTTTTTTTGAGGTCGTAAACACGGGGTGGTTGCTGTTGTTTTTCGTTATGTTCATTTAGCTTTGGGGGTCCCCCGGGTCCGGTTTTCGGGTCCGGGATATATATATTTTTTTTAAAATGTTATGTATATTAGATAGCTTCCGCTTATTTTTTATATATATATATGTATATCAAGGGACGTTCTCGCTTGTATAGTTTTGTTATTTGAGCCGTTGGGGGGTTG
>NW_026719083.1:0-14800 GCF_029784015.1 Lycium ferocissimum | reverse complement strand
ATGGAATTGCCCCCCAATGAGATTCCAAACTATGAAGCATTGAAGAAACCTGAGGGGCTATGTGAGCTCGTGGAGCAATAACAAAGAATGAGGGCTTATATCGATTGTAAAAAAGAATAAGAGACCCCGTACAAGAAGCGAAAACCGCTTTGTGAAGAATACTCAAGTTGAGAAGCGCGTTGACAAACAACCTCCGAAGTTTGCTCCAAAAGAAGGAGGTACGAAAACTACTATTCAATGCTTTAAATGTCATGGCTTCGGTCATAGAGCAAGTGAATGCCCTAATCGTAGAGCATTTATTTTGAGAGACACTTGTAGTGAGGATGAGGAAGAATGTGAGGAAGGAGATGACGAGGGCGATCATGAGAATGAACAACTTGGTAGTGATGAAGGGGATATGGAGGGTGATGATGAGGGCATTGCCCCACTTTGCTTATCTAGGAGAATTATGACATGTATGGCTAAGCCTCAAGAAGGGGAGGTAACTATTCCAAACTATGTGGTCCGGCGGACAATGATAAGCAAAGCCATGGATGATCCTAGTCAACGGGAGAACCTTTTTCATTCTAATTGTATCTGTTACACCTTAGAAAATTTTTCGTTAGCGTACAGTGAATAGACGAGCGAGGGGTATGATGTATACGAGGTTTGGACAAGTAAGAAATAGTATTTGACGATCCTAATTAAGATTTCCAAGGACATCCAAGTTAAGGAAAGAAAGTTGTTAAGGAAAGCAAGTCATATGTTGAGTAACGGATAGAAATTACGAGCGTTGAACCAATGGTGTATGAATGATGCCCTAAAGAAGAGTTATAACATCCCTTAGAATGGTATTGAAGTAAGGAACAAGTGTTAAGAAGGTTCCACAAGGATAGGAGATCAAACGAGTCGACGAAACGATTTCGAAAAAGCTCGGACCAACCTACGGCCAGACATACGGCCGTATAAAATGTATGGACCGTATGTCCAACCGTAGATTCAGTCCGAGAGAGCATACTTCTTTGGACCGGATCTACGGCCGACATACGGACCGTATAAAACATACGGACCGTATGTTGGTCCGTATATCTTGGTCGGGCTGAAATGGATTTTTAATATAAGGGACCCTTTTCATTTCATTTTCATTTCACACTTCACCTCTACACTTCAAGACCTCTCTAGAATATTCCACCCATTTCATCCATAAGAAAATAAGCGAAATCAAAGATCAATATCAAGAATTAAGGTGAATCAAGTGAAGGAAACCCATTAAAAGTCATCCAAGTCAAGAAATCCCAAGAGAGATAAAGTAGGGTTTTGGTGCTAAGGGTGAATCACCATTCTAAGCTTATTCCTCCATCATCTAAGGTAAGTTTCATGATCTTTACATGTTGTTTGAAGTATTTATAGGTTGAAACACATGGATTGTAGAAGAGTACAACAAATGGGTCATCAAATGTGTAAATAGTGTCATTATTGAATAGTAGTTGGATTGAATCATGGAAATGAATATGTTGATGTTGTGAATACGTTATAAATGATATTTAGAACATGAAATAAGTATTGGATATGAAAGAATACGATGATGGACTTTTAGTCATGATTGTGGAGAATTGAGATAGAATTGTGAAATGCGAATCATATGAATGAATGACGATTGTTGTTAGTGATATTGTGGTTGTCGTTATGAATGTGGGAGTTGATATGGAATATGGCGGAAAGTAGTATAAACAAAGAAAATGCTGCCCGAATTTCTATAGCTTTAATGAGTATGTTTATATGACGATATAGCTTATGTCGATACGAATTATCTTGAAGGTATTAACGAGCGCATTAAAGGAGAACGAGCAAGCGATAGAATAGCTAAACGACAAAGGTATGTGAGGCTAATCCCTTCCTTCTAAGGCATGAGTCCTATGGCATGAATTTCCTCTTTAATTACAAATGTCCTATCTTCAAGGCTACGAGCCATTATGCACGAATAGCCATGCGAGATCAAAGATATGTTACGACTATGATAACGATAATGACAAGCTAAGTCTAGAGATGCTATAGGCTATGATATGATGCTCCTATTAAGCTAATGAAGCTATCCATAGTTCATTGATGTTGACCATTGTATACACTCACCTTATGCCCATTCTTCCAAGGTGAGGTGGAATGCTTACGAAGGCTCCATAATGAAATCGGAGGTCCACGACCATATGTCACCCCGACATGACTATACTTGCTTCCAAGTTCTAATGTATGAATTGATGATATGTGTATGATGATATTAAATTATGATGAAACCATGATATGAATATGACATGAATGATAGTGATGACTATGATGATGTATGATATATATGATGATACGATTCCACCATGCCTAGATGGCCGGGCATGTCACCGCTAAGGCGGGCTGCATATGATTCCACTGTGCCTAGATGGTCGGGCATGTCACCGCTAAGGCGGGCTGCTATGATTCTACCGAGCCTAGAGGGCCGGGCATGACACCACTAGTGGGCGGCATATGATGGTTACCCGGACGCGGGTTAACGACATGATGATATATGATTGATGTTATGATGCATGTATGGCAGGACGATGTAAATGTGATATGATAAGGCACATGATATGCTTATATGATGAATGTATATGATATGTATCTATAATTACAAGAGTACGCAGGTTGTATCCTCTACCCATGACTCATGATATTCTTATTATGTTTATTTCGTTTCACCTTACATACTCGGTACAATATTCGTGCGACGTCCTTTTCTTTGGACGTTTGTGTTCATGCCCACGGGCAAGGGAGACGGTGCCGATCCATAGGGAGCTAGTAGGCGACTTGTGAGCACTCCATTGTCCGGAGGTGCCATTGATTATTCTTTTGGTACATATATGTGTATATACTCATGATTGGGCACGACGGGGTCCTGTCCCGTCGATATGTCTAATACTCTAGTAGAGGCTCGTAGATACGCATGTGTGGGTAGTATGGTCCCACGGTCTCCATGTATATGTATGTGTATGTATATATGTATTGTTTTGATAGCCGAAGGGCTTATGTTTATAAAGGAAATTACGTTACATATGATGATATATTTCTATGATTATGAGCATATAGTATGAGTGAGAGCAGATAAGTAACGACATGGCGGTGTTCGGTAGGTAGCCCCGGACACCCGTCGCGGCCCGTAGTTCGGGTTGTGACAGAAGTGGTATCAGAGCAGTTCAATCCTAGAAAGTGTCTACGAGCCGTGTCTAGTAGAGTCTTGTTTATGGTGTGTTGCGCGCCACGCTAATAAACAGGAGGCTACAGGACATTTAGGAAAAATGATCATCTTTCTTCGTATGAAATCGTGCGTTAGAGCCGAGTATAAGATTTAATCCTCCCTAATGAGTATGTTGTGATTTCAGAATGCCGCCAAAAGGAAAAGCTAAAGCCGTCCCTAGGGGCAAGACTACGACAAAGAGGCGGGCGAAAAGAGAGCCCGCCCATGAATGCAAATGAGGATGAATCACATCGAGGCTTTATCTAGTGCCTCCACTACTCCGCCATTACGGAAGAGCAAGAAGGGCTTCAGCTCCAGCTCCTATGCCTCCAGTTCCTCCACCGGTTACATCGGGTCAACAAGTGACCGAGGGTATTAATTTATTGACACAGTTGGTTGCCGCTCAGGCACAAAGGAAAAATACGGGCCCAAGTGATCGTTCAGCTAGTACTAGAGCCCGTGACTTCATGAGCCTAAATCCTCCGGAATTCTTTGGGTCAAAATCGGATGAAGACCCGCAAGGTTTTATTCATGAAATGCTAAGAACATTGCGGATTATTCATGCTTCTGAGACCGAATCAGTGGAGTTAGCATCATATAGACTCCGAGATGTGGTGGTATTATGGTACAATAATTGGATAGCGTCGAGGCAAGAGAATGCGCCTCCTCCCGTGTGGCAAGAATTTGTTGATGCCTTCCTTCGTCATTATTTACCGCCCGAGGTCCGCCGAGCTAGAGCGGATAGATTTTTGAATTTGAAGCAGGGTAACATGAGCGCCCGGGAGTATAGCCTTCAATTTAATTCTTTGGCTAGATATGCACCTACTATGGTAGCGACATGGGCGGCCAAGGTGCACGATTCGTGAGTGGCTTAGGGCCGCATTTATTTAAGGATTGCCTAACGGCTTCGTTGCAAGATGGGATGGATATTTCCCGTATTCAAGCACATGCCCAAAATCTTGAAGGACAACAACCTCCGCAGAGGGGTGATCGTGATGGTGATAGAGGGCAAAGCAAGAGGGCTAGATCTATGGGTACAGGCGGTGATTATAGAGGGGGATCGAGACAGACATATTCTAGGCACTCGGGCCAGTCAGTGACGAGTGCACCTCCCCGGTTCACGGGGCGGGGAAATCGATCGCTCTTTCGTTCGGGACGGGGACGAGTTCGAGGGGCCTCGGGTTCTCGGTTTGGGGAGATTACGGTCGGGGAGACCACCGGTTCCCCGATGCGAGCCGAGTGTAGAAAATTACACTCGGGGCCGTATCGCGGGGCACGGATGCATGTTATATTTGTGGGCAGACAGGACACTTGATGCAAGACTGTGGGTGAGGTATGGCGAGAGGCTGGGGTTCAACCCACGGGGTCGTGGCGGGGATCCTCTTTAGCACGTCCTGCGGGGCAAACTCCCCGAGATTCCCGGCGGGGAGGTGAGGTAGAGGCCGAGGGGGAGCATCTGCCAGGTGCCACACAGCACCGCTTATATGCTTTAGCCGGATGGCAAGATCTCGAGTCGTCTCCAGATGTGGTCACAGGTACATTGACTGTGTTTTCTCATGATGTGTATGCATTGATAGATCCGGGTTCCACGTTATCATATATTACCCCCTATGTTGCTAATCGTATTGGGGTGAAACCCGAGTCGATCAAACCTTTCGAGGTATCCACTCCGGTTGGTGATCCCGTGATAACTAAACAAGTGTATAAAGATTGCATAATTTTGATATGCGATCGCCAAACCAAAGCTGAGTTAGTGGAGCTAGAAATGCTAGATTTCGATGTTATAATGGGTATGGATTAGTTGGCCTCATGCTATGCTAATGTTGATGCAAGCCCACTTGCCTCAAGCCATTTACAAGGAGCCAAGCCCGGGAACTACAACACTTGCAAAGCCTATTCATGAAGCGGGAGGCTCTTGAGTATACTTTTGATGAGCACCTTGGATCCCAAGTCCATTTGTTGATGAAGATTGCTTGGGGAGAAGAAGAGGAAATGGGAAGTTACCACAATGGCTAAAAGATGAAGAGTTGGCTATTCTTGCAAAGGAGATTTCAAGATTTTGAAGAAAGAAGAATAGCCAAACAAGGCCCTTGTCTCATTAAGGGTGTTTATGTCATTTTGCTTTCTTTTATTTCTAGCATAGTATAAATAGTTCCCTTCTTCTTCATGGAAGACTTAGACTATTTTGAATATTCATATTTGATATTGTAAAACTTTTGAGAGTTGAGAGATTGTGAAACCTTTGATTGAGTGTTTGTTGAGAGGATAGGTTATTAGGGAATTCTAATCCCTCTTGGTCATCCTAAGAATTTGGTTGCTTCTTATTCTTAAACTTAGAGGTCTTAGTTTTCTATAACTTTGGTTGCTAAATTGAGTCTAAGTTGTGTCAAATTATCTATCTCTTTTATTTCTTGCATTTTCTTGTTGTTTCGTTTCGATTATTGTATCAATTGGTATCAGAGCCAGGTTAGATTAGATTTGTTCTATCAAATCTATCCTAGGGTTTGTTACTATATATATAAAAATAAAAAATAAAAAACTGAAAATTTTCCACCAAAAACCGCAAAAATTTTGTGTTTGTTTTGTTATTTTGTTATTAGATTCTTATTCCTTAGTACGTTAGGGTTTCAAATCTTCAAATTTCGTGTCATTCGGGTCAATATTGAAGAATCTACCATTGTTGGGTTGAAGCTTTAGAAAAAAGTTGAAGAACAACTTGGTGGGTTTTGATTTGTGACGAAATTGGGAGTTGATAACCAATGGCTTTGTTCTACTAGGTTAAGGGAGCCTAAATCCGAAATTTGGGGATAAAATGAGTTGATTTGAAGGTAGCTAGAAATTTGAATGTTCATGTGTTCTTGAGCTATCTTCATAGATTCAAGTGGAGAAGAAGACTCAAAAAGGAAAGTTAGATCCAAAAGTTTATACCCAAGTTTTGGAAAAGTGTTTTTCTACCCCAAAAGGGTAAATACTAGGTTGAGTGGGCCCAAGAACGTCATCGGATCCAAGAAATTTGGTCCAAAATTGAGAAATTCGAGTTCAACACGAAAATCGCTGAAGCTGGGAACATTGCAAATTACGGACCGTAAATCACTTTACGGACCGTAATCCGTGGTCGTAAACTTGGATCTTGAAATAGTAGCTCACTGGAATTTGGCATCCTTGTTAAATACGGACCGTAAACCCAAAATACGGACCGTAAACCACAATACGGACCGTATTCCCCAGTCGTATAAAAGGAACAAGGATTGGAGCATTCTGCCTAGAAAAGACATCGTTAAATACGGACCGTAAACCACAATACGACCCGTATCTTGTGGATCGTAAAAGGCAAGGAGCATTCTATTTTGGGCATCACTAAATACGGACACAAAATACGGAGCGTAAACCACAATACGGACCGTATTCTGTCAAGCTCAAACCGTATACTCCAGGTACCTTTTTCAATTCCAAATTTCATTTCAACCCACTTTCATTTCTCAAAAAAAAAAAAAATCTTGATCCTTAGTTGATGGTCTTGTGTCCCAAATCCTTTGGTAGGGAACAAAAAAAAAAAAAAAAGTATAGAAATTTTAAAATTTCCATTATTTCAAATTGATACCATGGATCATTTGGGACTTCAAGACCACGTTTTTCAAGTTATCACCTACCCGGCCCAAATTCGATTTATTTTCCAATTTTAGTATTCCATTTTCTTGTGTCTCTCAACTAGTAGCCATTTAGTAGTTGTTCCTACTGTGTTTGCTAGTTCTTTTGTCCACATTTCTTTCGTGCCAATTCTTTCGTGCTTTTCTTCGTTTTTGTTTCGTTGTTAATTCCTTGGTTCAAGTCCGTTAGATTGCATTGAGTCGTCCGTCTTTCTTAGTCTAACAAGAATCTATTCCGACCAAGAGTAGAATTTGAGCCCTTGTGACTAGTCGACATTAACAAGCACACAATCTTTGGCGGAAGTAATTTGTGAGGCAAATTAAAGGTGCGCACACTTGAGCGATTGTGAGTTGATTTTACTAATCTAACGTGTTTGCTAGTTTTGTTGAGTGTCTTTAATAGGTACCATGGCTACGGAGGATGAAACACAAGTTCCCACCGGGAACTTACGCTAGTTGATGTATTAGGGCCTTACAAGCCTTCGAACGATAAGGTTGGTAATGGATGGTCGAATGGAAAACTTGGGAAGTAGGGTGGAAACGAAGGAGGTAGTAGAGGAGGTCTCGTATTCGGCCCGAGTGCAATACCAAGGGGCACAAGTGGAGCTACTCGAAGCACTTCACTTACATTGTCACCCGCACCTTCCATCATCTATATAACCCCACTCCCCAAAACACCCCCAAAACACTCCCCAAAACACAACTCTCACCCCACCAAACAACATTCCTATGTCAACGAACAATCCACCCCCACAAGATCAAACTCCAAATGACCCACATCCAAATGATCCACCCCCAAATGATCCACACCCAAATGCACCTATGCCACCCCAACACCATCCAAACATCCAACAACCAAATGATGATGAGATAGAGGAAGCCATGCCGAGCATGAACGATATGGTGACGAGTCGGAGGCAACGAGGCAACACAAAAGAGGTTACTCCGAGAGGTGGAAGGCATGGTCCTAACCCCTGCACGGGTAGGCAAAGAGGGTACCAAGCTCGTGAAGGGTACCAAGGTCGTGACCATCAAGGTTATGATGATGATGGAGATTTTCATGGGAATCACGGTTATGGAGGAGGGCGAGACACGAGTCTCAATTCTATTAAGGTTACTCTCCCAATCTTGAGGAGGAAGTGACCACGATGCATTCTTGATTGGGTGATGCATTGTGATAGAATTTTCTTGACGAATGACATGTTCAAGGTGAAAAAGGCGTCTTATGCCATTGCTCAATTCGAAGGGTATGCCTTCACGTGGTGGGAAAACTTCAGTGAAGGCTAGAAGAATTATTGGGCTTCCCTCCCACACCTACTTGGGATGAATTGAAGGACGCCATGCGGCGTAAGTATGTGTCACCGAACGCTACAAGCAAGAACAACTCAAGAAGGTGTATACATTTCTTTAAGGCAAAGCAAAAAGAGTGTGGAAGAATACTATGATGAGTTCCAAATTGTCAAGATGAGAATCGACTTTGACGAAGATGAACTAAATCTTATGACTCGGTTCTAAGGGTTAAATGGTGAGATTGTCTCACAAATGAGACTTCTAACTATGGGAGCATTGAAAAGACTCTGTCAAGCAATGCTATTGAAATAGAGGAAGGTCTCAAGGAAGACAAAATCAATAAGTCAAGGGGCTATGTGAGTTCATGAACAATAACAAAGAACGAGGAGCTCTCTCCTCCAATTGGCAAAAGAATAAAGAGGTCCCATACAAAGAAGCCAAGAAACCCTTTGTGAAGAATACTCAAGTTGAGAAGCAAGTTGACAAACAACCTCCGAAGTTTGCTCCAAAAGAAGGAGGTACGAAAACTCCTATTCAATGCTTTAAATGTCATGGCTTTGGTCATAGAGCAAGTGAATGCCCTAATCGTAGAGCGTTTATTTTGAGAGACACTTATAGTGAGTGGGATGAGGAAGAATGTGAGGAAGGAGATAGCCGAGAGAGCGATCATGAGAATGAACAACATGATAGTGAAGGGATGGTGTTGAGGTGATGATGAGCCTATTGTACCTCTCTATGTGGTGCGAAGGACCATGATAAGCAAAGCAATGTGGATGACCCAAGTCAACGGGAAAATCTCTTCCATTCCAAGTGCATCATTAACCAAAACACTAGCATCATGATCATTGATAGTGGGAGTTGTGCCAATGTTGCTAGTACCACCCTTGTTGATTTCTTGAAACTTCCACGACCCGCGGCGGGCCTTTACAAACTTCAATGGCTCAATGAATGTGGTGAATTGAAGGTGACTCGGCAAGCTATCATCAAATTCACGATTGGGAAGTATCACGATGAGGTGTTATGCGATGTTGTTCCCGTACGCAAGCGTGTCATCTTCTACTTAGCCGACCATGGCAATATGATAGGTCCGTCAACCATAATGGGAGAACTAACCATTACACCCTTGTCCACAATGGTGTCAAACATGTCTTGAATCCCATGACCCCTCCCAAGTGGGTGGGATCTATAAACAAAATGAGGAGTTGAAGAGAGAGTCGTGGCATCACAAAGAAGGGATGTGTGGGAAAAGAGGGAGTAGGGGAGAGGGTAGTTCTCAAGAATTGAGTGAAAGAACGGAGGGCTTAGAGGAAAAACCAAGGTGTCTCTTTTGGCGAATTGTGGGGAAATTAGGGAGGAATTAGGGGAGCGTCAACCGGTGATTCTCCTCATGCATCGAGACTACGCATTGCATACTAATGAACTAACCCCTTCTTTTCCTAGTTCTATTTCTTCTTCTTTGCAGAATTTGATGATGTGTTCCCAACAGAACTCCCAAAAGGGGTTACCACCCTTGAGGGGAATTGAACACCAAATTGATTTTGTCTGGGGTCTACCACTACCAAATAAACCGGCTTATAGAGCCAACCTGGATGACATACCTGGAGCCTTGAAGGCAAATAGATGAACTCCTTGAAAAGGGAGTTGTGCGAGAAAGTATGAGCCCATATACCGTGCTCCGTGATTTTGGTGCCAAAAAAGATGGATCATGGCGCATGTGTGTTGATTGTCATGCCATCAACAAGATAACGGTAAAGTATCGCCATCCACATTACCTCGTCTTGATGACATGCTTGATGAGTTGAATGGTTCGCATATTCTCTAAGATAGATCTTAGGAGAGGGTATCATCAAATCCGGATGAATCCGGAGATGAGTGGAAAACCGCATTCAAGACCAAGTTTGGTCTATATGAATGGTTGGTGATGCCTTTTAGCCTCACTATCGCTCCTAGTACTTTTCACGCACATGAATCAGCGTGATGAAACCTTTTATCGGGCAAATTCGTGGTTGTTTACTTTGATGATATTTTGGTGTATAGTAAAACCATGGATGAGCATATTATTCATTTGAAATGTGTGTTTGAAGTGCTTAGACGAGAACAACTATATGCCAATGTTGATAAATGTTCCTTTTGTGTGGATGAAGTTGTTTTCTTGGGATTTGTTGTGAGCTCAAGGGGGGTCGAGGTTGATGAATCCAAAATAGAAGCCAGAAGAAATTGGACCACTCCAAAATCCATTGGAGATGTAAGAAGCTTTCATGGCTTGGCTACTTTCTATAGGCGTTTGTTAAAGGATTTAGTACCATAGTCTCCTTTTGTGAGGTAATCCGAAAAGGACAAACCTTTTTCGGGGGTACGGAGTTGAACAAATGCCTTTGACACTTTAAAACAAATGCTTAGCCCGCACCATCATTAATTACCGACTTTGACAAAATATTTGAGATTGAATGTGATGCAAGCAAAGTGGGTATTGGAGCGTTTTAATGCAAGACCAAAAGCCCATAGCCTATTTTAGTGAAAACCCCAGGAGCGACTTGAATTATACTACCTATGATCTGAGTTGCATGCCTTAATTGCAGTTGGGAAATCGGGTAACACTACTTCAAGGCCCAAAAGAGTTTGTGATTCGGGACCGACCATGAGTCCTAAAGCATCTTAAGGCCCAAGGTAAGTTGAACAAAAGGCATGCCAAATGGGTTGAATTCTTGAATCCTTCCTTATATAATCCAATACAAAAGGGAAAGGATAACGTAATGCGGATGCCTTATCAAGAAACATGTTTTCGATCAATACTTTGTCTTCCAAATCACGGGTTTTGAGAGCTCGAAGACATTGTATCCCGAGGACCCCGTCTTTGCGCCAATCTTTCTAGAACGGCCAAGAATGGGAAAGTGAAAAGGTGGCTTAGGATAGATCTTCTACCTCTATTCTAAGTTTGATGGTTTCTTGTTCAAGAACAAGTCGACTATGCGTGCCCAAATTTAGGCTTCGGAGCGATACGAATCGATTTTGGGAAAACACCAAATCAATCACAAAAACGCGGAATTAAAGATAACGAGAAATTGGGGATGAGAAATCAGACGAGGAATTGAGTGACTATTGTCTTTATGAGAGTGGAATTGCATGCTTTGATATTTCAATGATACTGATCCCTCTCTTTGACTACCCCCACTAACCAATCCACACACTTATACCTTTTTGTTTGGGAATGGGAAGTACCCAAAGGCTTCCACGTGAATATCTATTAGAAATCCATAAAAAAATTATATGCAACCCCATTATCTTCCAAGCATACTCCCCAAAGTGCATAGTCAATGGGGCCAAAAAAATACCCATTTTTCCCCATTTTTTGGTTCCCACCAATTGGTTCATATCAAAAATTTGAAAGGGAGTATACCTCAATTCACCCCCATGCCCTTGGGGAGGAGAGACTCTTCATGCTCGCATCCACCATGGGAACCTTCACCCATACCCATCTACTCCTTCTTCTTCATAAGCCTCAGGGGTGTTGTTTAAAGTTGCCCCTCAATTAGTATTCTTCCCCTCGTACAAGAATCATATAACCATGTTCCTCATACAACTCATAAGCACCATCACCATCACATTCATTGTAAGTTTAGGATGCTCATACCCCATGTCATCTCCCTCATAGCCTCCGTCACCCTCTTAGTCATTATCCTTCATTGCTAGAGGCAAAACCCCTTAAAATCATCTTCCGGGTTTCCAAATATAGATGACATCCTTATCTCTCCCTTCTCCTTATGCCCTTTAAAAGG
Source organism: Lycium ferocissimum (assembly GCF_029784015.1). NCBI lineage: Eukaryota > Viridiplantae > Streptophyta > Magnoliopsida > Solanales > Solanaceae > Lycium > Lycium ferocissimum. The sequence continues at coordinate 2,846 of NW_026719083.1, read as the reverse complement.
CCAAAACGAAAAACAAGATTGGGTTAAAAAGCTCCCCCAAGTACCAGCACTCAAACTTACCTCTAAACCCAAAAGCTTTTTCCCAAGGTTGGGTAAAGGAACCCAATCCAAATCAATTCAAAAGTTTTGCAAACCCTTTTGGGAAAAATGGGTTCTTGTTAATGGGAAAAAACGGACGACTCGATAAAACAAAAGGATTTGAGCCAAGAAGATTCAACGCTTTTAAAAATGAAAAAGCTTGAAAAAAATTTGGGAAACAAAAGGGAATCGGACTAAAGGGAACCCCAGTTAAAAACCCAAAGAAAGGACGGAATATTGTTAATTGGGCTACGAGAATCAAAGAAATGAAAGAAGAAGTGAGCAAACCTTAGCCAAACATTTAAAAACAAATTTTTGAAAGTTTTGACCAAACAGAAATTCGGAACAGCTTGCAGCATTTTTTTAAAACCCCTATAATTTTTTCTACAGACCTCTGGTTGATGAACGGCTTGTTGATTCGGAAAGTAGACCCCTTCCGAACTTAAATTTTACATAAAATTATGGGTCCCAACTCCTTAAACCAAAGATATCCCCTTCCCAAAGTTGGAAAAATCTGCCCACTTAGAAATTTTTTTCTGGTGTCAAAACTCCCACTCCCCAAAAATTTGGACCCCACGCGCGGGGGGGAGGCGCGTCGGATGTGACGTCATCGATGACGTGGCAGATGACGGGGCCCAAATTTTTTTTTTTTTTTTTTTTTTAAAAAAATCAGAATATTGGTTAAATTTTTCTGTTTTTTTTTTTTTGGGAACTTGATTTGGGCCCAACCCCCCCACCCCGGAGTTGACAATTTGGATTAAACCCCTTTGGTTTCTTTTAGGGAAGAAAATAAAGGTCTTATGAACAAAAGAACACCCAAAACTCAATCTATGCCCAAATCAACTTTTTTTTCTCTCAAAATTTCAAATTTAAGTCCTCCTTAACTGGGGAGAACAAACCCCAACAAAAAATTTGCTCCAAAAAAAACTTTGAATCACTAAACCCCTTTTTTTATTTTTAAATTTTTTCCCAAAACAATTTTTGGGAAAATAGAAGATGCCCAAAAACATAAAAACACCCAATTTTCAAATTATCTTCCCAAAACAACTTGTTTTTGCCCCAAAAATTGGATCTAAAACTTTCCCCCAACCCAAAGAACCCCAAAACCAATTGAAGCCAATTTCTCCTTAAACCCCCAAGAAAATTTTTCTTTCAAACCTTTAAGCTTAAAAAGGTGAATTTTTTCAAAAAACCTTCCCAAAAGCCACAAATTTAAAACCAAGGGGTTTTTAAAATCAAGGGAAATCAAATTTAACCCCAAATCCAATTTTAAAAAAAATACAACAAATTTTTTTATTTTTTTTTTTTTTTTTTTTGGGTTTTTAAAAAATTTAAACCCCAGGATTGAAGGTTGTAAACAAAACCCCTTTGCCTTACCAAATAAATCGGTCGAAATTTGGGGGAAAAAACCCAAAACAATCACAAAAACGGAATTAAAGATAACGAGAAATTGGGGGTGGGAAATTTAAGAAAGGGGGGAAAAGAGGATAAAAAACAAGACCCATAATAAGAACCTATGAACAAACCTAAGTATATGAAACCCAGACCCCCAATTTGATTAACAAAGAACCTATCTATTTGAAACGAGCGGAAATTCAATTGAAATCCAAAAATTTTCAACCCTTTGAAATCAATGGAAAAATGATTCAAGACCAACAAAGGGGAAACTACCATTAACCAAGCTAACCCCAAAAAAAACCATCCTCTTTTAAATATTCAATAAAAATTCATCCAATCTTTGTAATAAAAAAAAAGACAAAACTTTTATACAAGCTAAGTAAAAAAAACACAAAATTAATTATAAAAACCTAATAAGTTAAAAACCTTTTTGGCAAAAATTCTTAAAAGGGAATCTTTTAAAATTAAAATTGGTTAAACCAAAACCCCCCCTTGCATAGGCCTTAAACAACCCGCATTTCGGCCTTTTTTAAAATAACCTTCTTTTCCCAAAAAGCCAACTCCCGACCCCTTTTCCAAATTTTACAGTAGCCAATTTGGAAATGTCCCTATTTGTACGTTTTTCCCCCCTTTGGTTTGCCCCAAAAAACCTTCTTTTAAGCCCCAAGCCCCCTCCACACATCATAGGCCCCCATTTGGGGGTTGTAAGGGGCCCCGGCCTTCAACGCCATCCTTATCATCCATGCCGCTTGTAGAGCTTGAATTTCCCTATCTTGGGGCCTTTGGGTGTAAGTCGAAATGAAAAAGGCCCAAGTAGGGTCGTATCATTGGGGGGGTTTTTGTGAGGGGGGCACCAAAAAGGGGGAAAGGGACACTTTTGGGGTTGACGAAAAAGGGGGTTTTGAAGCAATTTTTTTGGGCCCCCTGCGGGGGATGGGGCCCAATTTGTGGAAGCCGAAAGCCGAAAAACTAAATCTAGGCTTAAACCCCCCCGGTTGCCTCCCCCCCCCTTCCCCCAACAACCCCTTTGGGTTTTATATTTTAAGGGGCTTTGTGATGGGATTGCCAGGGCAAAAAGGGGGAAAAAATAGCATCTTTGTTGTTTTTTATAGTTTTTTAAAATTTTTCCATTTCATTTTGCCCTAAGATTAGTTTTTCCCCTATTTTAGGGTTTTTAAAATATGGTTAAATTAAAAATTCCCAAAACAATTGTGAGCATAGGGACCCCCAAATTCCTTAGCCACTTTTTGGGAAAAAATTTGGGGGAGGCTTAAACAAATTTTTGGGGCCCCTTTCCTTTCCCCAAAACCTACTTTTCCAAACCAAGTTGTCAATAGGGCTTTGGGCATGCTTGATGGGGGGTGGAAAAG
>NW_026719082.1:0-23261 GCF_029784015.1 Lycium ferocissimum | reverse complement strand
ATGTCACCACTAGTGGGCTGCATGGGGTGGTTACCGGACGCGGGTAACAATACGATGACGTATGATTGATGTAACGATGCTTGCATGCTATGATATAATGTATGTGATGTATTTATGTATGATGAATGTACGTGAAACCGGTTCATATGTAAAGATGGTACAAAGTTATGCCCTCATCTCATGATTTACGATTTTCGGGATATGTTTGTTTCATTTCTCGCCTTACATACTCGCACAACGTTCGTACGACGTCCCTTTTCTTTGACGTCGTGTTTATGCCCACGAGGTAGGCAAGGAGGACGGTGCTGATCCCTAGAGTCGGTGGGCTGATTTGTGAGCACTCCATCGTCCGAGGTGCTTTGATTGTTCTTTTGGTACATATATGTATATTTATATTTTGGGCACGACGGGGTCCTGTCCCGTCTATATGTTTAGTATTCCATTAGAGGCTCGTAGTCACGTATGTGTGGATAGTATGGCCCCATGGTCTCCACGTATATGTATGTGTATATGTATGTATATTATTTTGATAGCCGAAGGGCTTATGTTCATAAAGGTTAATGTATTCCAGAAAATGACAGTTTTAAATGATTACGAGTATATAGTATGAATGATAGCAGATAAGCAGGAATAGGAGCGGTGTTCGGTGGTTAGCCCCGGATACTCGTCGCGGCCCGTAGCTCGGGTCGTGACAAAAGTGGTATCAGAGCGGTTCAATCCTAGGAAGTGTCTACGAGCCGTGTCTAGTAGAGTCTTGTTTATGGTGTGTTGCGCGCCACGCTAATAAACAAGGGGCTACAGGGCATTTAGGAAAAGTGACCATCCTTCTTCATATGAGATCGTGAGATAGAGCCGTGTATAAGATATACCCTCCCTAACAAATGTGCTATGATTTTTAAATGCCGCCAAAAGAAAAGCCGCCCGGAAGGGCAAGACTACGACAAAGAGGCGGGCGGAAAGAGAGCCGCCTATGAATATAGAGGAAGGGGGATTACTGCAAGCGATGGAAATTCCTACATGGAAATGGGAAGTGATCAATATGGATTTCGTTGTGGGACTACCTCGTTCCCGAAGTAAGTATGATTCTCGCGGGTGATCGTGGATAGATTGACAAAAGGCAGCTCATTTTCTCCCAGTCAAAACTACGTATTCGGCGGAGGATTATGCAAGGTTATATCTTAAGGAGATTGTGAGGCTTCATGGTATTCCAATATCTATCATTACAGACAGAGGAGCACAATTTACAGCCAAGTTCTGGAAATCCTTCCAAGAGGTCTAGGCACTCAAGTGAAGCTTAGCACGCATTCCATCCGCGGAGGCCGACGGACAAGCCGAGCGCACTATACGTACCTTGGAAGATATGTTAAGGGCATGTGTTTTAGATTTTGGTGGTAGTTGGGAGGACCACTTACCCTTAATCGAATTTGCCTATAACAACGCTTACCATTCCAAGATTCAAATGGCTCCATATGAAGCTCGTATGGAAGAAAATGTAGATCTCCGATTGGATGGTTTGACGTCGGAGAAATGCAATTGATAGGCCCGAATTAGTTCAACAAGCGGTGGAAAAGTTAAAATGATCCGAGATCGATTATTGACGGCCCAAAGTCGCCAAAAGTCTTATGCGGACAACCGCCGACGAGATCTAGAATTTCAAGTCAATGATTGGGTATTCTTGAAAGTGTCACCAATGAAAGGAGTGATGAGATTTGGCAAAAAGGGAAAATTGAGTCTGCGATATATCGGGCCTTACCAAATCATCCGTAAGGTGGGTCAAGTGGCATATGAGTTAGACTTGCCTACAGAGCTTGAATTAGTTCATCCAGTATTCCATGTTTCGATGCTCCGCAAATGTGTTGGAGATCCCACGAAGATTGTACCACCAAATGATGTCCAGATTACAGAGAAGCTAACTTACGAAGAAGTACCTATTGCCATATTAGACAGGCAAGTACGAAGGCTTCGGAATAAAGAAGTAGTTTCGGTCAAGGTCCTGTGGCGGAATAACAACCGAGAAGAAATGACTTGGGAAGCGGAAGAAAAGATGAAATCCACCTATCCGCACTTATTTCAACCCCCAGAGGATACATATGATGAAACATCGGGATGATAAGGTATATATGCTTTACTTTTATGTATATGGGTCGTGTGTGGCCAATATATATTGTTATTGTGTTGTAGCCCAGTGAGGCAACGATATTATGGGCTGTTGTGACAGGATGGTATCACCATATTACAAGGGAAACTCTGGCGAAATTTTTGTAGAATCCTCGATGACTTAACATTCGAGGACGAATGTTCCAAAAAGCGGGAAAGAATGTTACACCTCGGAAATTTCCCCTTAGTATATAAGCGAGTAGGCTCGCGAAGGACATGACGTATACGAGGTTGGATAAGCAGGAAGTACAAATTGATAGTCCTAATTAAGATTCCAAAGGCATCCGAGTTGAAGCAAGAAAGTAGTTAAGGGAATCGAGTTATAAGTTAGTGTATTGACGAAAACTAGGAGTATTGAGTTAATGATGCCTTAAGAATGTTGTGGAGAAGAGTTATGACTTAAACAAGTCTAAGACTCTATATGTCACATCTTCATTGGCGTGACAAAGTCGAGCGAACCCTTAAACGTCGACTCAATTTTTTTGAAAACGAGAATTTAAAATTGTAAATGAAATACCACAATCGACACGTAGCTCGAGGCATCTCAAAACATGATATATATACATACGACATAAAACAAGGCGAGCCAAAAGGGCCTCCGCCATTTCTGTACAACAAAATAATGGCCGACATGGCCAAACAAGAACTATGACTCCCACCCCGTTCGCGTACTTCTAAAGAGTATGACACGCAAATATATACACAACATTATACCAAAACGAACAGCCTCGGAGCAAGAGAAGTCGTCGACTCTCAATACCGGCCTTCCCTAAGCAAATGGCCGAGTCACCGGGTCGCGTCCCCGAACTGCGGGCATGAAACGCGACCCCGAAGAAAGGGGGTCGTACGCACGAATATGTACCGAATATGTAAAGCATCACCGAAGCAAGAAATAGGAAAGTACAACGAAGCAAGTTTAGGTTACACGACATGAATTAAATATTTAAATAAAATAGTCCCTTCGGACGGCCGCTTCCGGCCTAATAATAATAACAATAATAGTAATAACAATAGTGATAACAGTGATAATAATATCAATAATCCCCTTCGGGTGTGCCGGTTCCGGCATACGTCTATCCTGGCCCCTTCGGACATGCCGGTTCCGGAATAAAATGAAGGCCCCTTCGGGCATGCCGGTCCAACATACGTCTATCCTGGCCCCATCGGACATGCTGGCCCCGACATAATCCTAGCCCCTTCGGGCATGTCACTCGTGGCATACGGCTACCCTGGCCCCATCGGGCATGCCACTCGCGACATAATACTAATACTAGCCCCATCGGGCATAATAATAGTAGTAGTAAGAATAATAAAATCTCGCACCCCCTTCGGAGTGGTTTTGGAAAAGTTTATAAAATATCACACTCCCTTCGGAATGGTTTTAAAAAGTTTTATAAAATATCACACTCCCTTCGGAGTGGTTTGGTACGCACCCCCTTCGGAGCGGTTTTAGAAAAGCCTTAGAAAATAATATATCACTTAATAGAGTCATTTATGGTAGTTTCAAGACAATTCGATTACATTCCTGCAAGTTACGGGCGTTTGAGCATTTTTCCAACAAGATATAAGCATTCTAGTTCAATCGCACTGAATGAATAGTGCTCAATTTCGAATCGAGTTTCGATGAACGAAATAACCCCCGAGGCTCAAATTCAAGCCTAGTATACCTAGGACATGCCAAAAGAAGGGAAGGAATAGCTTTACATACCTCACGGGTGCTTTATGCTCGCTTGAGCTCAATTCCCGTTTCGTCCAGAATCTGCAAATGGTCATCCTTACCGATTTTACTATTCATGAGAGTTAACATTTCAAATCTTGGTTTTTGTTTGGCTACCGAAATTTCGGCAAAGACTTCCCCTATAAATACGACACCCCCGAGATTCAACTCGGCTCACAACAACCAACAACAATCCAACAACAACATCAATAAACACTACAAAACACATATGAACATAAATGGTCTTTCTTTCAACATAATGCATCAACTTCCATTCTAACTTCATACTTCTCATCCAATATCGATATTTTCATATTTGTCTACTAATTCAAGGCCATTCAAATACGACCCAAGGACATTTCACCTTATTCTACAAAACATACAAGATTTCCATCAAACCATAAGTTATCCAAAATTTCAAATTTTCAACATAAATATCCATAACATATTTCCATCTTCCATTTCCATAACCCATAATCACAATTCACATCTAAGTTCTCGCTTTCATCATTATATGAAAACTACATAAAAATCACATAATTTCTCATAACAACATAAAACCAATTTCAACACCAACTTAACTCATTAAACCTTTCTTTTTCATTACAAACGTCACAACAACACAATTAACAAGCTAAGTAAAATCAAATTCATCTCTTTCTTACATCACATGGCTCACGGCCACAACACACACTCACACACCACACGGCCATGCATGCACACGCCATAATTTTCATGATTTCCATCCAACTTCATGCACTCTAACATCCATAGATCGTCTATAACATAAAAGAAACAAGAAATCCTTACCTTTTTCTTCAAATTTCAACCCGCCGCAAACGTAGTTCTTTCGCTTAACTAATTATATCACGTTGAAGAGCGTCTTGAGCTTGCTACTAATTCAAGAAAATCAAGATTTTTGGATGAAGCTAAAAGACTTGGAAATTTTTTTTTTCTTTCCTCTTCTTGGAGCCGACGGCTTCTTCAATTTTTTTCTTCTTTTTGCTTGCTTTTTCTTGAAGATTCTAAGGTTGATCATGAATATATCCTATGATTAATTCATCACATGGTTGGCACATGACATGGTCTTGGGCCTTATATGTTGGCCGGCCACCCTTGATGTTTTGGGCCTCAATTTTTTTTTTTTTTTTTTTTTTTTGAGCCCAATTGGCTAGGAATCGTATTTTGCAAATTCCCGAAACAAATTTCCGAGATTTCAATTTTGCCCTTGGCCTTCTCCAATGTTCTCGTGCCGATATTTTCCATAAGTAACAACATACACTTCACATAAAATCAAAGCATGGCCTCATTCTTACAAATCACAATTATGTCCAAATTTTCCGAATGTGCAAAAACACGGGATGTAACATCCTCCCCCCCTTTAGAACATTCGTCCTCGAATGTTAAATTGGCCTTATAGGTCTTACAAGTACTTTGGGAAAAGGTTCTTTAAGGAGACAGTACGTATAAATCATCCATCGATTAAAACAATCAACTGCAGAATTTAAATTACCTGGTGGTGCATCCTGCGGTGCCTCGGGACCTGGTCTCCCGCCTAGTGCATAGATACGATGTGGAGGTCCTGCACTGGGACTAGGTGCTCTACCTCTGCCCCTACCTCGACCAGAAGAAGTCTGAGGTCCTGTCTCGGAGGCTCTTACCGAAGGTGACGACGCGGCTACCGAATTTCCAGGAGCAGCATGGCCCACTCCCTGTGGACACTCTCTAGCATAATGTGTCGGATCACCACAAGTATAACACACACCCCGTCGGCATTGCCCCACATGACGTCTTCCGCAATTCGCACATCGAGGAGGGGCCATCGCCTCCTGCCCCGACCATGCCTGCTGCTGAGAACCTGACGCATAAGACGAACTCTGTCCCTGCCGAGGGAAAGTCTCTCTACCCCGCTGAGGTCCACGAAACTGCGAAGGTGCACTATACTGGGGCCTGCTCTCGCTGGTGGAACCTCTACCCCGACCTTCCGTCCTGGCCCTCTTGGGCTGGCTGCCACTCGGCTCTGAAATAGCCTCTCGCTGGCGCTTACGATCCTCTGCCCCCTGAGCATAAGCTTGAATACGAGCTATATCGATGCCCGGCTGCATTGCCACTGGCATACACATCTCCTGCAACTCTGAGTCCAATCCCGCTACATACCGGTGAACTCTATCCTCCATTTCCTGCACAATAGTGGGGGCATACCTGGCTAAGGAGTCGAACTCCACACTATACTCTCTCACCGTCATACCACCCCGTCGCAGATTAAGGAATCTATCAACCTTTGCTCGTCTCAACTCGGGTGGCATATAATGACGCAAAAAGGCGTCCGAGAATTCTGCCACGTCGGCGGAAGGGCGTCACTACCTCTCGATAATCTCCATGACGGTACCGGTTAATTGCGATGCCCCGTAACCTATAAGCGGCTAGCTCACCGGACTCGTAGCCGATGCCTTCATTATATTCAAAGTACGCCGCATACCATCTATAAACTCCCGAGGATCGACATTAGGTCCGTGCCCTTAAACTCGGGGGACTCAATGTAAGAAAATCCCGTGCCCCGCCCACTAGCGCGGCTATCGGGATACTCGTAACTCCTACTCGTTGTCCAGGCCGAGTAGCAAGCATCCGAGTCAACAAACGTATGGCATCTTTCATTTCGCCGATCTCCCGACGCCGGGCATCCGACCGAGAGACCGGAGATGCGGTGCCGGGACCGGAGCCGGGGGCCGGATCGGGGCCTCTCTCGGCCCCTCCTCCGGCGATGGGGAGGTGGGGGGACTCGGGGGCGGATGCGTATTCCAAAGATAAGTCCGAGCTCTAGTAGACACCGGGGGCTTGGCTAACCGCCTCATCCACGGCCGCCTTGCCCTTCGGGGGCCGCCGTCGCTTTACCTTTCTTAGGCGGCATTACGAAAGCACACAAGATCATTAAATTAGGGACTTTATGTACAACACCGCTCTATACGCACGATCTACACCATGAAAGAAAGAATGACACCCTATTAATGTCTCGTAGCTTCGTTTATAGATGTGGTGCACAACACACCGATAAACAAGACTCTACTAGACACGATCGCGAACATACCGAGGACTGACCTGCTCTGATACCACTTTGTCACACCCCAATCTTCATCAGGGCGTGACGGGCACCCGACCCTCGTCAGAGTCGAGCGAACCCTTAAACGTCGACTCAAATTTTTTTTTTGAAAACGAGAATTGAAAATTGTAAATGAAATACCACAATCGACACGTAGCTCGAGGCATCTCAAAACATGATATATATACATACGACATAAAACAAGGCGAGCCAAAAGGGCCTCCGCCATTTCTGTACAACAAAATAATGGCCGACATGGCCAAACAGTAACCATGACTCCCACCCTGTTCGCAGACTTCTAAAGAGTATAACCTGCAAATATATACACAACATTATACCAAAACGAGAACAGACCTCGGAGCAAGAGAAGGCGTCGACTCTCAATACTCCCCTAAGCGGTGAGTCACCGGGTCGCGTCCCCGAACTGCGGGCATGAAACGCGACCCCCGAAGAAAGGGGGTCGGTACGGAATATGTACCGAATATGTAAAGCATCACCGAAGCAAGAAATAGGAAAGTACAACGTAAGCAAGTTTAGGTTACCTGACATGAATTAAATATTTAAATAAAATAGTCCCTTCGGACGGCCGCTTCCGGCCTAATAATTATAACAATAATAGTAATAACAATAGTGATAGCAGTGATAATAATATCAATAATCCCCTTCGGGTGTGCCGGTTCCGGCATACGTCTATCCTGGCCCCTTCGGACATGCCGGTTCCGGAATAAAATGAAGGCCCCTTCGGGCATGCCGGTCCAACATACGTCTATCCCGGCCCCATCGGACATGCGGCCCCGACATAATCCTAGCCCCTTCGGGCATGTCACTCGTGGCATACGGCTACCCTGGCCCCATCGGGCATGCCACTCGCGACATAATACTAATACTAGCCCCATCGGGCATAATAATAGTAGTAGTAAGAATAATAAAATCTCGCACCCCCTTCGGAGTGGTTTTGGAAAAGTTTATAAAATATCACACTCCCTTCGGAATGGTTTTAAAAAGTTTTATAAAATATCACACTCCCTTCGGAGTGGTTTGGTACGCACCCCCTTCGGAGCGGTTTTAGAAAAGCCTTAGAAAATAATATATCACTTAATAGAGTCATTTATGGTAGTTTCAAGACAATTCGATTACATTCACGCAAGTTACGGGCGTTTGAGCATTTTTCCAACAAGATATAAGCATTCTAGTTCAATCGCACTGAATGAATAGTGCTCAATTTCAGAATCGAGTTTCGATGAACAGAATAACCCCCGAGGCTCAAATTCAAGCCTAGTATACCTAGGACATGCCAAAAGAAGGGAAGGAATAGCTTTACATACCTCACGGGTGCTTTATGCTCGCTTGAGCTCAATTCCCGTTTCGTCCAGAATCTGCAAATGGTCATCCTTACCAGTTACTATTCATGAGAGTTAACATTTCAAATCTTGGTTTTTGTTTGGCTACCGAAATTTCGGCAGCACTTCCCCTATAAATACGACACCCCCGAGATTCAACTCGGCTCACAACAACCAACAACAATCCAACAACAACATCAATAAACACTACAAAACACATATGAACATAAATGGTCTTTCTTTCAACATAATGCATCAACTTCCATTCTAACTTCATACTTCTCATCCAATATCGATATTTTCATATTTGTCTACTAATTCAAGGCCATTCAAATACGACCCAAGGACATTTCACCTTATTCTACAAAACATACAAGATTTCCATCAAACCATAAGTTATCCAAAATTTCAAATTTTCAACATAAATATCCATAACATATTTCCATCTTCCATTTCCATAACCCATAATCACAATTCACATCTAAGTTCTCGCTTTCATCATTATATGAAAACTACATAAAAATCACATAATTTCTCATAACAACATAAAACCAATTTCAACACCAACTTAACTCATTAAACCTTTCTTTTTCATTACAAACGTCACAACAACACAATTAACAAGCTAAGTAAAATCAAATTCATCTCTTTCTTACATCACATGGCTCACGGCCACAACACACACTCACACACCACACGGCCATGCATGCACACGCCATAATTTTCATGATTTCCATCCAACTTCATGCACTCTAACATCCATAGATCGTCTATAACATAAAAGAAACAAGAAATCCTTACCTTTTTCTTCAAATTTCAACCCGCCGCAAACGTAGTTCTTTCGCTTAACTAATTATATCACGTTGAAGAGCGTCTTGAGCTTGCTACTAATTCAAGAAAATCAAGATTTTTGGATGAAGCTAAAAGACTTGGAAATTTTTTTTTTTTCTTTCCTCTTCTTGGAGCCGACGGCTTCTTCAATTTTTTTCTTCTTTTTGCTTGCTTTTTCTTGAAGATTCTAAGGTTGATCATGAATATATCCTATGATTAATTCATCACATGGTTGGCACATGACATGGTCTTGGGCCTTATATGTTGGCCGGCCACCCTTGATGTTTTGGGCCTCAATTTTTCTTTTTTTTTTTGAGCCCAATTGGCTAGGAATCGTATTTTGCAAATTCCCGAAACAAATTTCCGAGATTTCAATTTTGCCCTTGGCCTTCTCCAATGTTCTCGTGCCGATATTTTCCATAAGTAACAACATACACTTCACATAAAATCAAAGCATGGCCTCATTCTTACAAATCACAATTATGTCCAAATTTTCCGAATGTGCAAAAACACGGGATGTAACACTATAAGGATTGGAGATCAAACGAAACGACGGGAACCATTCCGGTGGAACTGTGAGTTCCACGACCATGTTCCACGGACAGCACAAAGTTCCACGACCCGTGGCCGTGTCCGTGGAACGGTCAACGAAAGTGTGGGCTGGTCATGAACCACGACCGCTTCCACGGCCAACAAAGGGTTCCACGGACCGTGAAGCTGTCCGTGGAAGTCCCACTCCTACCGAACCTCTCCAAGTCTTTAAATGTTAAGTCCACTTCATTTTATTCATTCTCATCCACGAGTTCAACCTCTCCACACCTCTAGAAACTTCTAAACATTTCATCCACAAGAAAACTAAGGAGATCAAGGATCAATAACAAGATTTGAGGAGAATCAAGCTTAAGAAACTCCATTAAAGCTACCAAAGTCAAGGAATTCCAAAAGAGAAGAAATAGGGTTTTGTGCTAGAAGGTGTATTATCATCCAAGGTTTATTCCTCTACCATTCGAGGTAAGTTTCATGAACTTTAGATGTTGATTGAAGTATTATTAAGATGAAACACTTAGATTATGAAAGAGTATGAAAAATGGGTCATAAATGGGTAGATTATGCCATCGTTGAATAGTAGTTGAGGAGAATCATGAAAATGGTTATGTTGAGATTGTGAATGTGTTATGAATGACATTTAGAGCATGGAATAAGTATTATAAGTGAACAAATGTGACAATGAACCGTAGTCATGAATATGGAGAATTTAGGTGAAATTATGAAATGCGAAACATGGGAATGAATGACGATTGTTGTTAGCGATATTGTGATGGTCAACATGGGTGTTGGAAGTTGATATGGAATATGGCGGAACGTAGTATAAACAAAGGGAACGCTGCCCAATTTTCTTTAGCCTTAAGAGGAATGGTTTTGTAATTGCCTAGCTAACGACGATACGAACTCTTTCTTGAAGGTAAAGACGAGGACATCAAAGGAGGACGAGCAAGCTATAAAGTAGTTAACGACAAAAGGTATGTGAGGCATTACCCTTCCTTCCAAGGCATGAATCTTATATACGATTTCCCTCTTCCTTCACGGATCTTTTATGTTCCTTGAGACAAAATGTCTACGTCCATGAGTAACGAGACTGGATAAGAAATACGCTATGAATGCAATAAAGACTCTAGAGACCACGATATAATGTTCTTATGAGATTAATGATGAGGATCACGATCCATTGGCATTTCTTCTTATATGTACTCGCCTTAAATCGTAAATTCCTCCAAGGTGAGACATGACTCTTATGCTATTCCATAACATGACCGGGGGTTTACGACCTTACGTCACCCCGACATAAACATGGCCACTCTCGCTTAATGTATGTACATGTATATGTAACTAAGGATGCTAAACTACGGTAAAATTATGATAAGCCGCGATATGTCTATGAATTAAATGTTAATGGTGACAAGTGTATGAAATGCATGGTATGTGTGATGATATGATTCCACCGCGCCTAATTGGCCGGACACGTCACCGCTACGGCGGGCTGCTATGATTCCACTGCGCCTAATCGGTCGGACATGTCTCCGCTACGGCGGGCTGCTATGATTCCACCGCACCGAGGGAAGGGCGGACATGTCACCACTAGTGGGCTGCATGGGGTGGTTACCCGGACGCGGGTGTTACACCTTGAAAATTTCCCCTTAAGCGTACAGTGAATAGACTAATGAGGGGTACGATGTATACGAGGTTAGGACAAGTAAGAACTAGTATGTGATGATGCTAATTAAGAATTTCAAAGGCAGTAGACTTGAGGAAAGAAAGTTGTTAAGAGAAGCAAGACTTAAGTTAGTGTATCGGACGAGAATTACGAGCATTGAGTTAATGGCGTATGAATGATGCCCCAAGGGAGAGTTATAACATCCCTTAGAATGGTATTGAAGTGATGAACAAGTGTTAAGAAGGTTCCACAAGGATCGGCGATCAAACGAGTCGACGAAACAACTTTCGGAAACACAGGCAAACATACGGGCGGACATACCGGCCGTATAAAATATATCTGGACGTATGTCCAGCCGTAGATTTGACCCGAATGACTTAAGCCACTCGGACCAAATGTACGGTCCAACATACGGTTAGTACAAATTATACGGACCGTATGTTGGTCCGTATATTTCATCGGGATCGAACCTGATTTTTTATAAGGGATCCTTTCCTTTTCATTTTTCATTTCCCACTTCACCTCTACACTTCAAGAACCCTCTAGAACATCTCCAAACACTTCATCCATGAGAAAATCATAGAAATCAAAGATCAACAACAAGAAGTCAAGAGAATCAAGTGAAGGAAACCCATTAAAAGTCATCCAAGTCAAGAAATCCAAAGAGAGATAAAATAGGGTTTTGGTGCTAAGGGTGAATCACCACTCCAAGCTTATTCCTTCATCATCTAAGGTAAGTTTCATGAACTTTACATGCTATTTGATGTATTATTGAGTTAAGATTCATGGATTGTAGAAGAGTACAACAAATGGGTCATTAAATGGATGATTAATGTCATTAGTGATTAGTAGTGGATTGAATCATGGAAATGAATATGTTGATGATATAAACATGTTATAAATGACCTATAGAACATGAAATAAGTATTGGGTACGAAAGAATACGACGACGGATTTTTAGTCATAATTATGGGAAATTGAGGTGAATTATGAAATGCGAATCATATGAATGAATGACGATTGTTGTTAGCGATATTGTGATGATTATTATGAATGTTGGGAGCTGATATGGAATGTGGCGGAAAGTAGTATAAACAAAGGAAATGCTGCCCAAATTTATATAGCCTTAGTAAGTATGATTTTACGATTATATAGCTAATGTTGATGCGAATTCCATTGAAGGTAAACGAGAGCATTAAAGGAGAACGAGCAAGCGATAGAATAAGCTAAACGACAAAGGTATGTAAAGCTTAGCCCTTTCTTTCCAAGGCATGACTTCTATGGCATGAAATTCCTCCTTACTACGAATGTCCCATCTCCAAGAAAGTCAAGAGTCCTCACTCATGGATAGCCATACGAGATAAGAGATAAGCTATGAGCATGATAACGGTAATGATGGTAGTAAGCTAAAGACTAGAGATGCTAGAGCCTATGGTATGATGCTCCTAAGACGCTAATGACGCTATATATGTAATCTAATGGCATTGATCATTATGCCCACTCCCCTTATGCTTGTTCCTTCAAGGTGAGGCAGAACACGTATGAATGTTCCATAACGAAGTCGGGGTCCACGACCTTATGTCACCCCGATATAAATATAGACGTCTTGAGTTCAAATGTATGTGTTAAGGATATGTATAGTTATATGTGATGTAAGAATGCTAAAATATGACACGCTTACGATGCGATTATGACACGAGTAAAGATGAAAGAATAATATGTTCATGAAATAAATGATAGCGATGAACCTACGATAATGTATGATGACAAGTATATGAAGTATATGGTGTCTATGCACAAATATATGTATTATGACGACATGATGATGCATGTACGATATGAGATGTAGGTGATGTGATCGAGCCCTCGTGGCCGAATACGATGTGCTGTCGAGCCTATGAGGCCGAATACGGATAATGATCAAATGGGTACAAATAGATGCGACATTATGATAAGTGTATGTATGTTTATAATGAATGCAAGATGATGACTAGATATGTTAAGGTCATGATACCCCTATGTGATATATATGTATATATGTATGTATCGAGCCCATGAGGGCCGAGTACGTATAATCCTAAGCCTATCGAGCCCAAGAGGGCCGAGTACGCATACCGGGGATCCCATCGAGCCCAAGAGGGCCGAGTACGTGTACCAGTAATGTCATCGAGCCGAGCGGGCCGAGTACGTATGCTAGCGATTCCATCGAGCCGAAGGGGCCGAGTACGAATGATACTAATCTATAGAAGTATGAGTATGCTACAAGTATGACACCGTTATGAATACGACTATGTTATATGCATGATGTTTATATGAGCACGACTATGTTTCACGTATGATATCTATGTGAGTATGATTGTGTTACCTCGTATGATTATACCATATGCATCACATTCATGTGAGTACGAATGAGATAAGTATGTGATATCTTTACGAGTACGATTAAGCTATACATATGACGAAGATTAGAGTTCGAATATACTACTAACATGTAAGTGCCGAGTAAGGGCTATGTATATGCAAAGCACGTGATGCGGGCATGAGTATGACGAGATAATAGATATGAAAGGTAAGTAAGTAAAGGATATGGATGTATGTATACGAGTACGAAATAGAACATGGAACGCCCCTACGGAAAGGTGGCAAGCTATGAAGAGAATGTTATCGTCTCCCGCTTTATGTTATTTCATATATTATCCGTTGTGTTTTTCTACTGTTACTGCTCATGCTTTACATACTCAGTGCAATATTCGTACTGACGTCCTTCTCTTTGGACGCTGTGTTCATGCCCACAGGTAGACGAGGAGACGGTGCAGATCCTCAGTAGCTAGCAGCAGAGTTGCGGAAACCCTCCTTTATTCCGGAGGTGCTATTTTGAGATATGGTTTTGTGTACATGTATTTTGGGCACGGCGGGGTCTGTCCCGTCCATATGTTCAGTGTTCTAGTAGAGGCTCGTAGATACGTATGCGTGGGTAGCATGGTCCCATAGTCATTGTGTAAATGAAAGCCTATGTATACTATTATTATTTTGATAGCCCAAAAGGGCCTACGTTATATAAGTAAATATGTTCTATATGAAAGTCATTTTCTATTATTATAAACGACAAGAGAAATGAATAAAGACAGGTTAAGCAGTAGAATGAGGGGTGCTCGGTGGTCAGCCTCGGGTACCCGTCTCGGCCCGTAGGTCGGGTCGTGACAGCGGGTAACAATACGATGACGTATGATTGATGTAACGATGCTTGCATGCTATGATAATGTATGTGATGTATTTATGTATGATGAATGTACGTGAAACTGGTTCATATGTAAAGATGGTACGAGGTTATGCCCTCATCTCTCATGATTTACGATTTCCGGATATGTTTGTTTCATTTACCTTACATACTCAGTACAACGTTCGTACTGACGTCCCTTTTCTTTAGACGCTGTGTTCATGCCCACAGGTAGGCAAAGAGACGGTGCTGATCCCTAGTAGTCAGTGGCTGATTTGTGAGCACTCCATCGTCCGGAGGTGCTTTGATTATTCTTTTGGTACATATATGTATATTTATATTTTGGGCACGACGGGGTCCTGTCCCGTCTATATGTCTAATATTCCATTAGAGGCTCGTAGTCACGCATGTGTGATAGTATGGCCCATGGTCTCCATGTATATGTATGTGTATATGTATGTATATTATTTTGATAGCCAAAGGGCTTATGTTTATAAAGGTTAATGTATTCCGTAAAAATGACGTTTTACATGATTACGAGTATATAGTATGAATGATAGCAGATAAGCAGGGATATGAGCGGTGTTCGGTGGTTAGCCCCGGATACCCGTCTCGGCCCGTAGCTCGGGTCGTGACAAAAGTGGTATCAGAGCAGTTCAGTCCTAGGAAGTGTCTACGAGCCGTGTCTAGTAGAGTCTTGTTTATGGTGTGTTGCGCGCCACGCTAATAAACAAGAGGCTACGGCATTTAGGAAAAAGTGACCATCCTTCTTCATATGAGATCGTGCGATAGAGCCGTGTATAAGATATACTCCTCCCTAACGAATGTGCTATGATTTCAGAAATGCCGCCAAAAGCTAAAGCCGCCCAGAAGGGCAAGACTACGACAAAGAGGCGGGCGGAAAGAGAGCCGCCTATGAATATAGAGGAAGGGGGATTACTGCAAGCGATGGAAATTCCTACATTGAAATGGGAAGTGATCAATATGGATTTCGTTGTGGGACTACCTCGTTCCCGAAGTAAGTATGATTTTGTGTGGGTGATCGTGGATAGATTGACAAAGGCAGCTCATTTTCTCCCAGTCAAAACTACGTATTCGGCGGAGGATTATGCAAGGTTATATCTTAAGGAGATTGTGAGGCTTCATGGTATTCCAATATCTATCATTACGGACAGAGGAGCACAATTTACGGCCAAGTTAAAAATCCTTCCAAGAGGGTCTAGGCACTCAAGTGAAGCTTAGCACGGCATTCCATCCGCAGACTGACGGACAAGCCGAGCGCACTATACAGACCTTGGAAGATATGTTAAGGGCATGTGTTTTAGATTTTGGTGGTAGTTGGGAGGACCACTTACCCTTAATCGAATTTGCCTATAACAACAGTTACCATTCCAGTATTCAAATGGCTCCGTATGAAGCTCTGTATGGAAGAAAATGTAGATCTCCGATTGGATGGTTTGACGTCGGAGAAATGCAATTGATAGGCCCCGAATTAGTTCAACAAGCGGTGGAAAAAGTCAAAATGATCCGACATCGATTATTGACGGCCCAAAGTCGCCAAAAGTCTTATGCGGACAACCGCCAACGAGATCTAGAATTTCAAGTTAATGATTGGGTATTCCTGAAAGTGTCACCGATGAAAGGCGTAATGAGGTTCGGCAAGAAGGGAAAATTGAGTCCGCGATATATCGGGCCTTACCAAATCATCCGTAAGGTGGGTCAAGTGGCATATGAGTTAGACTTGCTACGAGCTTGAATTAGTTCATCCGATATTCCATGTTTCGATGCTCCGCAAATGTGTTGGAGATCCCACGAAGATTGTACCACCAAATGATGTCAGTTACGGAGAAAGCTAACTTACGAAGAAGTACCTATTGCCATATTAGACGGCAAGTACGAAGGCTTCGAATAAATAAGTAGTTTCGGTCAAGGTCACGTGGCGGAATAACAGGCGAGAAGAAATGACTTGGGAAGCGGAAGAAAGATGAAATCCACCTATCCGCACTTATTTCAACCCCGGAGGAGACATATGATGAAACATCGGGATGATAAGGTATATATGCTTTACTTTTATGTATATGGGTCGTGTGTGGCCAATCTATATTGTTATTGTGTTGTAGCCCAGTGAGGCAACGATATTATGGGCTGTTGTGACATTTGATGATGGTATCGCCATATTACAAGGGAAACTCTGGCGAAATTTTTGTAGAATCCTCGATGACTTAACATTCGAGGACGAATGTTCCAAAAAGCGGGAAAGAATGTTACACCTCGGAAATTTCCCCTTAGTATATAAGCGAGTAGGATCGCGAAGGACATGACGTATACGAGGTTGGATAAGTAGGAAGTACAAATTGATAGTCCTAATTAAGATTCCAAAGGCATCCGAGTTGAAGCAAGAAAGTAGTTAAGGGAATCGAGTTATAAGTAAGTGTATTGGACGCAAACTAGGAGTATTGAGTTAATGATGCCTTAAGAATGTTGTGGAGAAGAGTTATGACGCCCCGGAGATTCATAATGAAATGATAAACAATTGCTAAGAAGGCTCTATAAGGATTGGAGATCAAACGAAACGACGGGAACCATTCCGGTGGAACTGTGAGTTCCACGACCATGTTCCACGGACAGCACAAGGTTCCACGACCCGTGGCTGTGTCCGTGGAACAGCCAGCAGAAAGTGTGGCTGGCTGGTCGTGAACCACGACCAGTTCCACGACCAACAAGGGTTCCACGGACCGTGAAGCATCGTGGAAGTCCCACTCGGCTGAACCTCTCCAAGTCTTTAAATGTTAAGTCCACTTCATTTTATTCATTCTCATCCACGACTTCAACCTCTCCACACCTCTAGAAACTTCTAAACATTTCATCCACAAGAAAACTAAGGAGATCAAGGATCAATAACAAGATTTGAGGAGAATCAAGCTTAAGAAACTCCATTAAAGCTACCAAAGTCAAGGAATTCCAAAAGAGAAGAAATAGGGTTTTGTGCTAGAAGGTGTATTATCATCCAAGGTTTATTCCTCTACCATTCGAGTTAAGTTTCATGAACTTTAGATGTTGATTGAAGTATTATTAAGATGAAACACTTAGATTATGAAAGAGTATGAAAAATGGGTCATAAATGGGTAGATTATGCCATCGTTGAATAGTAGTTGAGGAGAATCATGAAAATGGTTATGTTGAGATTGTGAATGTGTTATGAATGACATTTAGAGCATGGAATAAGTATTATAAGTGAACAAATGTGACAATGAACCGTAGTCATGAATATGGAGAATTTAGGTGAAATTATGAAATGCGAATCATGGGAATGAATGACGATTGTTGTTAGCGATATTGTGATGGCTGTTATGGGTGTTGGAAGTTGATATGGAATATGGCGGAACGTAGTATAAACAAAGGGAATGCTGCCCAATTTTCTTTAGCCTTAAGAGGCATGGTTTTGTAATTGCCTAGCTAACGACGATACGAACTCTCTCTTGAAGGTAAAGACGAGGACATCAAAGGAGGACGAGCAAGCTATAAAGTAGTTAACGACAAAAGATATGTGAGGCATTACCCTTCCTTCCAAGGCATGAATCTTATATACGATTTCCCTCTTCCTTCACAGATCTTTTATGTTCCTTGAGACAAAATGTCTACGTCCATGAGTAACGAGACTGGATAAGAAATACGCTATGAATGCAATAAAGACTCTAGAGACCACGATATAATGTTCTTATGAGATCAATGATGAGGATCACGATCCATTGGCATTTCTTCTTATATGTACTCGCCTTAAATCGTAAATTCCTCCAAGGTGAGATATGACTCTTATGCTATTCCATAACATGACCGGGGGTTTACGACCTTACGTCACCCCGACATAAACATGGCCACTCTCAAGCTTAAAGTATGTACATGTATATGTAACTAAGGATGCTAAACTACGGTAAAATTATGATAAGCCGCGATATGTCTATGAATTAAATGTTAATGGTGACAAGTGTATGAAATGCATGGTATGTGTGATGATATGATTCCACCGCGCCTAATTGGCCGGACACGTCACCGCTACGGCGGGGCCGCTATGATTCCACCGCGCCTAATCGGCCGGACATGTCACCGCTACGGCGGGTCGCTACGATTCCACCGCACCGAAGGGCGGACATGTCACCACTAGTGGGCGGCATGGGGTGGTTACCCGGACGCGGGTAACAATACGATGACGTATGATTGATGTAACGATGCTTGCATGCTATGATAATGTATGTGATGTATTTATGTATGATGAATGTACGTGAAACTGGTTCATATGTAAAGATGGTACAGGTTATGCCCTCATCTCATGATTTACGATTTCCAGGATATGTTTGTTTCATTTCTGCCTTACATACTCAGTACAACGTTCGTACTGACGTCCCTTTTCTTTGGACGCTGTGTTCATGCCCACAGGTAGGCAAGGAGAGGCTTGTTGATCCCTAGGAGTCAGTGGCTGATTTGTGAGCACTCCATCGTCCGGAGGTGCTTTGATTATTCTTTTGGTACATATATGTATATTTATATTTTGGGCACGACGGGGTCCTGTCCCGTCTATATGTCTAATATTCCATTAGAGGCTCGTAGTCACGCATGTGTGGATAGTATGGCCCATGGTCTCCATGTATATGTATGTGTATATGTATGTATATTATTTTGATAGCCGAAGGGCTTATGTTTATAAAGGTTAATGTATTCCAGAAAATGACTGTTTTACATGATTACGAGTATGTAGTATGAATGATAGCAGATAAGCAGGGATATGAGCGGTGTTCGGTGGTTAGCCCCGGATACCCGTCGCGGCCCGTAGCTCGGGTCGTGACACAAAGCAAAAGGTACAGTAAACAGAACTGAGTCATGATCGAAACAGAAGTACAGAAAGTAGACATAATAACTGAAATACCAAAGCGCTTGCATCTGCCATACAAATCATACATATGAGGTATAGAAGGCAAACATAATGATCATCATATACATACCGTAACACATCATAACATCATAACCGATCATATGAGATGCCATTAGCCGATGTGGGATTGGCCTAAAACAATGTGGGATTGGCCTAAACCAATGTGGGATTGGCCTAAACCATTGTGGAATGGTACCTCACTACTGGGTTTGCCCCATCATTGGGTTTGCCCCACCATTGGGTTTGCCCCACCACCGGCTCTGATTCCAACTGAGTATATTCCAGAATCCATACATATAACATATAACGTATCATATATATGCTGTACCCGGCCGAAAAGGGGGCCGGCGTGCGAACACATCGAAACACCATAATACATACACGGTTCCCGTGCCAAAAGGGGCTCGGCAAACCGGACACATCATACTTCAGAATACAGCATAGTGCGCATAATAACATAACCGGCCCGGGATTTGGCGAAAAATGTAACAACAAAATACACGAACAGAGTTATGAGTGACCAAATACAGTTTAAAACAATTTCAAAGACTTAATATGTTAATCACAACGAACCATCATTTACAAGCCAAAACAGTAGTCAAATCAGATTTTTCTTCCGAATATCACTCGGGAACATATCAAACCGAACTTCAGAAATCATAGTTACGTATCGGAATCGTAAGTATACGAATCATTATTTCGGACTGAACAGACAAAAAGATAATCATACTCGGGGGTCGGAAAGGTAGTCATATTGAATTCTTTCAAACGCCATCAGAATTATACAGAAGAAGATCGCGGGACCCACGGACGAGCGTCAACCCAATCCGAGCCCGCCTACGGAAATCATAGTCATCATATGTTACCGAATCATTTTTACAAACTCAAAAGATAAGTAAACTGATCGTACTTGAAATCGGAATACTAGTCATGTCATATCCTTTCAAAAGTCGTCAGAAGTACATACGGAAAGTCGCGGGGCCCACGGAGAGGTGTCGACCCGAGCCGGGCCCGCCTATGGAAAATGTAGTCATCATACATCATGGAATCATTTTTGAGCATATCGAAGCGATCCGGTTCTGTCTGTGAAAGTTACGGACTTTCGTAGTTTTCGGAATCATTTAGGAACAAAACTCTTTAAAAAAAAATGACTTTTATGCAGCCTTTGAGACTTAGTCATACAAAAGACATAAGGGCCAATATTTCATCATATCAAGCATACGAAGACCAAGAAACAAATAAGAATCACAGACATGGTCGGATCGCGAGAGTAGAATTTCCTCGAGGCTCGTGTCATAGCTATTTACGACTAAGGCATGCCAAAAGAAGGAAGGGCCAAGCTTTACATACCTCGTCCGCTCTCCAAGTCACTCCAAACTCAACCCTCGGGCTCTCCAAAATCTACACAATATCATTAAATACCAACGTTACTATAGACATTTAGGAGTTCATTTCCAAACTAACACATAATTCTACGGAAATTTGGGTAGCACTTCCCCTGTAAATAGGCCAACCCTGAGAATTTAACTCGGCCAAATCAACAATAACAACACCAACAACAAAACTAGAAACATCAATAATCAATCCGAAAAGCAATATAACATTAATAACCCTCTTTTACATCATTCAACGGCATTCATAATATTCAATTCAACGGCTTACATTCAAGCCAACATCAACTCTTATACATTCAAACACTAACCCGAACCCATGCCAACAACATCCAAAGACATTTCAAGCAATTCATACAACATTTCAAACATCCCAAATAATACTCCAACTACTTCAAAACGCAAATCCCAACCCGAGAACACATCCATAACTCATCCCTCACTTCCAAATCATGATTTGCACCAACAATCCACATTCTAACAATGTCATTCTCATAAATACACAAATTACATTAAATACACAATAACCTCCAAATCAGCCCATACAATTCCAACATCAATCTTGAGTCATTAAACTCTCATTTCCAACATAGAATTCACAACGACGACAATCGATATACTTGATAGAATTAATCCATTCCTGTCATATAATATGACCCATATTAAACCAATACATCCACAATCCACTTTAATGATTTTCATTCTTCTCTTCACACTACAACAATTAAAACATGCTAACTAGAGTTAACTTATCACTTTAACACAACACAACACACACACACGATCAACACACCATGCACGGCTCAACTTCAACAAACCATATTTCATGATTTTCATCCATTTTAGCATACTACAACATGCATACACCATTCATAACACATAAAACAAGATTAAATCTTAGCTTTCTTCTTCAACTTCACAACTAGGCTAGGGTTTGCGATCTACAAAACGGATGGTTTGATGACCCAAACAACACTTCCATGCTACTTAGGGACCTCCAATTAGTGGATTTACATCAAAGAAATATTTTTGGGATGGCTCAATTTGGACTTGGTTTTTCCTAGCCTTGGCCGAATGGTTCTTGGAGTTGTTCTTCAACTTCTTGATTTTTTTTTCTAAATGTTCAATGAAGATAGATGACTTAGAAGTCATCTTTTATGCTTCCACAAGAGTTATACATGTGTCCATGGCCCACACACATGTGTTGGACCAATTAAATTTGTCCACAAAATGTGTGGGACCCTTTCCAAGGTTACACGGCCAAAGGGCCAATATTGCATGATTTCAAACTTCCAATTATACCACTTTTGGTCCCAAATTTTCCTAGTTGTTCCATACCAACAAATTCATGAACACATTATGTCTCAAAACAAAACCGAAGGTCAAAAACCACGACTTCGCATCCCGGAATGGCTTTGTCCCTAACTTATCATAGTTAACCCGGATTATCCCAATGTACGAAATACAAGATATAACATCCTCCCCCCCTTTAGAACATTCGTCCTCGAATGTTAAATTAGCCTTACAGGATCTTATAAACACTCGGGGGAGTTTCTTTTACAATTATCGCAAACAGTTCATACATCAATCGACGCATAAATCCAATTAAAGAGTCTAAATTACTGTGCCCACGTCACGGTGGCGCCTCCCGATCACATCTACGGGTCAACGCATATAGGCGGTTCGATGGACCGCCAGAACTGGAGGCTCCGTGTTACACCTCGCATTTTGTGCGTATTCGAAAAAATTGGAAATGATTCGGAATGGTAGGAATTAAGGTTCTAATTGGATTCTACTTAGTGTGCATGGGATGTTTAAGGAAATATCGACGCGGAAATATTAAGGAAGGCTAAGGACATTGCAATGTATTGATCATGTTTGGCCACGCATAAGTTGGTTATGGAAAAATTTAGATGTGGAAATATCGGAAAAGACTAAGGGCGAAATTGGAATGTCGGAAAATGGTTTTATGAATCACCAAAATGTGGGCTAAGGAATTGGGCTTGGAAATTGTCAAAAAAAAAAATTATGGAGCCAAGCCCCTTGAGAGGGTGGCCGGCCATGGCTTTTAAAATTAAATCCAAGCCATGTGCATGATCATGTGTGGACAACTTAAATATATAAGGGACCAAGGTTCATTAATTCTCTAGAATTTTCAAGACAAGGGAGAGAAGGAGAAAAACAAGAAGACAAGAGCAAAAAAATGAAGGCCATTCGGCCAAGTGAGTGGAAAAGAGGGCATCTTGATCAAAAATTAATTTCTTGTGGTTTTCCTACTATATATGGCCCTCTAAACTTGGTGTGGTTGGTTTGGAAGAAAGAAGGCTTGTTTCTTCAAATGGACAGTTCAAGTAAAGAAGATTGAAGAAAAA
>NW_026719081.1:0-12234 GCF_029784015.1 Lycium ferocissimum | reverse complement strand
CCCCAACATTCATAATAATCATCACAATATGATTAACAAACAATCATCATTCATGATTCGCATTTCATAATTCACCTCAATTTCCCATAATCATGACTAAAAATCCATCGTCGTATTCTTTCGTATCCAACACTCATTTCATGTCTATAGGTCATTTATAACACATTTATATCATCAACATATTCGTTTCATGACTCGAGCCAACTACTAACCAATAATGACATTATTCATCCATTGATGACTCACTTGTATGCACTCTACAATTCATGAGTCTCGACTTATAAATACTTCAAATAGCATGTAAAGGCGTCATGAAACTTACTTTAAATAATAGAAGAACAATCTTGGAGTGGTGATTCACCCTTAGCACCAAAACCCTAGTTTATCTCTCTTGGGATTTCTTGACGTGATGACTTTTAATGGGTTCCCTTCACTTGACCCTCTTGATTTCTTGTTGTTGATCCTTGATTTCTATGGATTTTATCATGATGAAATGTTTGGAACTCTCTAGATATTTCTTGAAGTGTGGAGGTGAAGTATGGAAATGAAATGAGAATGAAAAGGGTCCCTTATATTAATCACAAAAGCTGATTTTTTATGAACAGTCAGTCAAGCTGTACAAAGGGTCGTAAACCACGCTTTACGACGGTATACTAGTTTACTGGGTCTGTCCTCCATGCACGTATTTAAGCTTAAGAAAAACAGAAAGTTGAGATTTTTGACTGCTTGGAGGACGATCGCACTATACGGTCCGTAAATCACTTTACGGGCCGTATTGCACTATACGACCACCGGGCCGGGAAAACTTCGCAACTTATTATTTCCACAAAATTCACGATTGGCCATTCCCAACTTAACAACACATCATACATTCAAGCTCTTCATCGTTCTACTCGTCACTCAAGCACGGAAAAATTTCGAGGTGTCACAACACCCTATTCGGCCATGTCCATGGCCGAATACTCTCTTGCTCTCTCTTTCTCCTTGCTTCTTGAATTTTCTAGTGTGGAATGAAAAATATGTCTTGCTTGGTCTTTACTTATACATATATATATATATATAAATATATGGCACATGGCCATGCACATGGCCGGCCTTTCTCTTTTTTTTTCTTTTCTTTTTCTCCAATTTTCTAGAATTTTCTTTAAGTCATCAAAGATGACTAATTGTCTTGCTTGCCTTGTCATCTTCGTCCATATCTATATTTGGCCCTTACAAAATATAAGATGAACACATGTTCCATTACATGGCTTGCTACAATTGACCAAAATGTAAATGGGGCCCACGGCCACAATGCTTCTTCAAGAAGTCATGAACTAATAATAATTTCCAATTTCCAAGTTTGCCCTTAATATTCCATGACAATAATATTTATAAGCGACTTGCGCATTCAAACAAAACCGGAAAATGGCCTTGCCCCTAACTTTTCGCAACTTGCTCGGAACATCCCAATGTACAAAAATGCGGGATATAACAGCTTCCCGTCAGTTGAAGATCCATGAGAAGAATTACCCTATCCATGATTTGGAGTTGTTAGTCGTGGTCTTTGCTTTGAAGATTTGGAGGCGTTACTTGTATGGTGTCCATTGTGAGGTTTTCACCAATCACCGTATCCTTCAGCATGTGTTTACCTAGAGAGATCTTAATTTCAGGCAGCGCCGATGGATAGAGCTCCTAAAGGACTATGACATCTCTATTCTTTATCATCCAGGGAAAGCCAATGTTATTGCTAATGCCTTGAGTCGCAAGGCAGTGAGTATGGGGAGTTTAGCTTGATTGACTGTTTCCGAGCATCCGTTGGCCATGGAGGTTCAGACTTAGGCCAATAGTTTCGTTCTTCTTGATATTTCAACCCCAGGCAGAGTTTTGGCTTATGTAGAGGTGAGATCATCCTTATTAGATCAGATCAGGACTCATCAGTTTGAGGATGCTCAGTTAAGAAAGATTCGAGATAGGGTTCTGAGGGGTGAGCCCAAGGAGGCAATGATTGACTCAGAGGTTACTTTGAGGATCAAGGGGCGTGTGTGCGTTCCTCGTGCTGGTGACTTGATTCATTTGATTTTGACTGAGGCCCATAGCTTTTGATATTCCATTCATCCGGGGGGACTAAGATGTATCGTGATTTGAGGCAGCACTATTGGTGGCGTCGGACGAAGAGGGACATAGCCGATTTCATGGCTAAGTGTGGTAATTGTTAGCAAGTTAAGTATAAGACCCAATGACTTGGTGGTGTACTTCAGATGTCACGACCCAAACGGAGGGCCATGACGGGCACCCAGAACTAGCTCACCGAGCACCCCTCATCATACCTTCACAATCATATCTAGGTGAGCCGCATGGCTAACTCGCAATTCCTATGCATCAATAATGCAAATCTCATCGGATTAAGGCACTTTTATATCAGCATCATCAACTATGCCCCCCCCCCCCCACACACACACACACACATACACACACACACACACACACACACACACACACACATATATATATATATATATACACACGCCGACAAGGCTATCAAAATGATATACCAAAATTACGAGCCGACAAGGCTTACAGACATCTAACTATACACAACTGCCTACGAGCCTCTAGAGAGAGTATGTTACATCATAAAAATGGGACAGGACCCCGCCATGCCCATGTATGTACACAAAAGAATAATACCAACAGTTGCAGCTCCGAATCAAATGGAGCCCCTCTGCGCTCTGCGATAAAGTAGCCTAAGGGTCGAGTCTATCTCCCTGTCCACCTGCAGGCATGAACGCAGCGTCCACAAATAAAAGGACGTCAGGACGAATAATGTACTAAGTATGTAAGGCATAAGTAATAACATGGTAAAAGTATGAAGAGCAACATAAGATAGGAGAGCCACTTATACCTCTTAAGACGTTACATCACACTTACTTACCCTTTTTCTAATGAAAACCTTCCATACATACATATATACATGTAGTAGTACCATACCCGACCATGTAGGTTCGGTGTCATACATACCCGGCCATAACAAGGCTTGGTGTTATACATACCCGGCCCTAATAAGGCTCGGCGTTATTCGTACCCAACTGCAAACGGGTGTGTGCGCAGTAGATATCATAGCTGACCACATAAGCTCGGTGTTAATAAATAGCCATACATATATATACATATAGCAAAGACATAAGTATCATCAACATCATCATCATCACTATATCTTTCCTTAGAGGGTCAACTAGCGTAGGATGAGATCAATGATATCATAGAGTATCAAGGCTTATGAGCTTTAGCACATCTAGAAATGGAGGCATCATGGAAGACATGACAAATTTCATGAATAGGTGTACAATAATGGAATCATGCCTTAAGAAAGAAGGGTTAGCCTTACATACCTTTATGTCTTCTTAACTACTTAACGTTCACCTCTAAAGCACGAGAAATCTACATTCAAGAGGGTTCATACCAAGATTAGGATTTAAAGACACTCTTAAGTTCAAACTAGTATTATTCATGAGTTAGCGAAAATTGGGCAAAAGATTTCCGCTATTTCACCTACTTCCACCCAATTCCAAAACAACTCCCAATCAACCACGACATTATTAACAATACCATAATTAAGAGGCTTCATTCAATCCCCAAAACTCCTTTTCATGATCACTCATAATAATAATCTCAACACAACCCCATATACACTTACATACAACACTTTCTCAACATCATTAGTACCACCCATAACAAGATTATACTCGTAACATGCCAAGAATCATAATTCAAGTTTAACATATAGCTCATAATATCCTCAAATTCATACTTGAACTCTATTTTCATTTTTCTTCCTTCAACCAAATGGTACAACAATCAAACAACCTTAACCATGTGCAAGAGATGTAAAAACTTACCTTAATCACACAAGAACAAGCCTTGGATTAACTTACTCCACTAAAGTGAAGTCTCCAACATCCACACCAAAGGAAATCTTGAGTTTCACAAACCCTAGTAAGCTTCTTAGCACTTGAACCTCTTGATTCTCTTGGATTTAGCTTGGATTAGTTTATAGACTTGGGGAGAGGGTTTTGGAGAGCTCTAGGATCTGATTTGGGGAAATAATGAATCCAAATGAGGTAAAACGAAATATATAAAGCGTCACTTAAAATCCTGTCGGGCATTTTGACGCCCACTTTGACAGACCGTCAAAATTCCTGCGGTCCGTCAAATGGACTGTCAAGCTACCCAGCCGAACATGCCTCACTGTGACTATTTCACGGTGGTCCACCATTTGACGGTCCGTCAAATTGCCCACTTTTGATAAGTTGCTCCCTTCGACTCGTTTGACTTCCACTCCTTATGGAAACTTCTTGGCACTTATGTAACACTTCATTAACCATCTAAGGGGCCCTATGGCTCCCCTCAAGACATTACTAAACAAGATATAGCTCAATCAATTCAGAATCTTCCCCAAAACATGGCTCACATTCCACTTCCTTCGACGAACTTAATTCCACTGATTCACATGAGTCCAAAACCTTAAGGTACGCATTTAAAGTTATCAATTACTCTCCTTAACCCTATAAGGACTTCATTTCCACTTTAGGCTTGCGTAGGTCTACTCATAATTCAAATGACTCGAAATTTCCAAGATGTAACATTCCTTCCCCCTTAGGAACGTTCGTCCTCGAATGTTAGACTCTTAGGGATTCTACAAAAATTTTGCCAGAGTTTCCCCTGTAATATGGCACTACCATCCTATCATAGTAAACCAAAATATACATCACCTCATAGGGCTACAACAACAATGGCCACACACGACTAAGAAATCATCGAAAGAAAGCATTAAATACCTGAGGACAATGGCGTTTCTGCCTGAGTCTCTTCTGGGGTGGAAATAAATGTGGATACCTGAACTTCATGTCTTCCTCAGCTTCCCAGGTCATTTCCTCCCTATTATTGTTTCTCCATAAGACTTTAACTAAAGTTACATCTTTGGTTCTGAGTTTCCGAACTTGTCTATCTAAAATGGCAATGGGAACTTCTTCCTACAACAACTGCTCGGTGACTTGGACATCATCTACCGGTACAATTCTAGAAGGATCTCCAATGCACTTGCGAAGCATCGATACATGGAAAATCGGATGAATTGACTCCGAATCCGAAGGTAGATCTAATTCATAGGCCACCTGGCCTACCTTGCGGACAATCTCATAAGGCCCAATATACCGAGGGCTAAGCTTGCCCTTCTTACCAAACCTCATGACGCCCTTCATCGGCGACACCTTCAAGAATACCCAGTCCTTCACTTGGAACTCTAAGTCTCATTGACAGTTATCTATGTAGGATTTCTGACGACTCTGAGCTGTTAATAGTCAATCATATATAAGCTTGACCTTTTCTATGGCTTGATGGATCAAGTCTGGCCCTATTAGTTTGGTTTCTCCCACTTCGAACCACCTAATTGGCGATCTGCACCTACGCCTCTATAAAGGCTCATACGGGGCCATTTGGATGCTGGAATGATAATTGTTGTTATAAGAAAACTCAAGAAGCGGTAAGTGATCATTCCAACTACCTCCAAAATCCAACACATATGCCCGTAGCATATCCTCGAGAGTCTGGATGGTACGCTCAGCTTGTCCATCAGTCTGCAGATGAAATGATGTACTAAGGCTCACCTGAGTCCCCAAACCTTCTTGAAATTTTTTCCAGAAGTTGGCTGTAAACTGTGTCCCTCTATCGAAAATAACAGATACTGGGACACCATGGAGTCGCATTATCTCCTTGACATAAAGCTTTGCATAATCTTCAGTTACGTATGTAGTTCTGATTGGTATGAAATAAGCTGAATTCGTAAGTCTATCCACAATTACCCATATAGAATCATATTTATGCTTAGAACGAGGTAAGCCTGCGATGAAGTCCATATTAATCACTTTCCATTTCCAAGTCGGGATTTCCATAGCTTGTAACAATCCGTCGGGCTTTTGATGCTCAATCTTCACCTGCTGGCAGTTAGGCCATTGAGCCACGAATTCCGCTATGCCTTTCTTCAATCCATTCCACCAATATAAGGATTTAAGATCATGGTACATTTTCATTGCTCCGGATGAATAGAATAACGGGAACAATGGGCTTCTTTCAAAACCTGATGATGTAATCCTGCAAAATCGGGAACACACAACCTGCCTCGACATCGGAAAACTCCATCTTCAAAAATCTCAAAGGATGACTTTTTCTTCTGAGGAAGTGTATTTATGTAATGAACTAGTATGGGATCCTCATACTGGAACTCTTTCACCTCAACTACCAGTGACGAAATAGTTGAATTCTGAATGGTGGCATCCATATTGCTCGAGTCCATTACCCAAACTCCTAGGCTAGCTAACTGCTGGAGCTCACGAGCTAACTCTCTTTTTCTAGCTAAACATCACATAAACTTCCCATAGATCTACGGCTAAGAGCATCAGCCACAACGTTCGCCTTCCCGGGATGATATAGAATGTTAACATCGTAACCTTTCAACAACGCCAACCATCACCTTTGCTATAAATTCAATTCTTTTTGCTTGAAAATATACTGAAGGCTCTTGTGATCGATATAAATATCAACATGAACACCATACAAATAATTTCTTCACATCTTCAATGCATGAATCACCGCAGCTAACTCAAGATCATGGGTTGGATAGTTTTTCTCATGATTTTGCAACTGCCTTGAAGTATAAGCAATCACCTTACCATGATGCATCAACACACATCCTAACTCAATGCCTGAAGCATCACAATAGACAACATAGCCTTCCGATCCTTCTGGAAGTGTCAGAACCGGGGCCAAAGTTAATCTATTCTTTAACTCTTGAAAATTGCGTTCACAAGCATCCGTCCATTGAAATTTAGCCAATTTCTGAGTTAGCTTTGTTAGTGGTGTGGAGATAGAAGAAAATCCTTCTACAAATCTTCTGTAATAACCCGCCAAGCCCAGAAAACTACAAACCTCCGTAGGTGTCGTAGGCCGAGCCAAGTCTTCACAGCTTCAATCTTTTGGATATCCACCCGAATACCATCAACTGAAATAATATGCCCCAGAAAGGTTACAGAATTCAACCAAAACTCACACTTTGAAAATTTTACAAATAGCTCCCGAGCCTGAAGAACTCTAAGGACGGTATGTAAATGATCTGCATGTTCTGCCTCGGACCGAGAATATACCAGGATATCGTCGATGAACACAATAACAAAAAAATCTAGGAAAGGCCTGAACATATTGTTCATCAAATCCATAAATACTGTTGGTGCATTAGTTAGCCCAAACGATATTACCCGAAACTCAAAATGACCATATTTGGTTCTGAAGGCCGTCTTAGGAATATCTTCCTCTCTGACTCTCACCTGATGATACCTGGATCTCAAGTCTATCTTTGAAACCATTTGGCCCCCTGCAATTGATCAAATAAATCATCAATCCTTGGGAGCGGATATTTATTCTTGATCGTCACCTTATTCAATTGTCTGTAATCAATACACATTCGCAAGGAGCCATCTTTTATTCTTACAAACAACACAGGTGCTCCCCACGAGGATGAACTAGGACTAATAAAGCCCTTCTCAAGCAAGTCCTTCAATTGTTCCTTCAACTCTTTCAACTCTGCTGGAGCCATCCTATAAGGAGGAATAGATATGGGCTTGGTATCCGGTAGTACATCAATAGTAAAATCAATCTGTCGCTCTGGGGGAAGGCCTGGAAGCTCATCCGGAAATACATCCGGAAACTCATTCACTACAGGGACAGACTGAAAAGTCGGCGATTCGGCTTCTATATCTTAAACCCGGACTAAATGATAAATACAACCTTTAGCAATCATCTTCCTTGCCTTGAGATAGGAAATAAACCTACCTCTCGGAGACGCTGTATTTCCCTTCTATTCCAAAGCTGGTTCTCGCCCGAATACTAAAAGCGGACCATTTTTGTTCTACAATCAACATTGGCATAGCAAGAAGCCAACCAATCCATGCCCATGATAAAATAAATGTCCACCATTTTCAACTCATGTAAATTAGCCATAGTACGATGATCACAAATCACAACTACACAATTTTTATATATTCGACTAGCTATCACTGGTTCACCAACGGGTGTAGATACCTCGAAAGGTTTGATTGACTCCTATTTTATCCTAAATCGACCAGCAATATAAGGAGTAACATATGACAATGTGGAGCCTGGATAAATCAATGCATATACATCATGAGAAAATAACGATAATATACCTGTGACAACATCAGGGGAGGACTCAAGATCTTATCGCCCCGTCAGAGCATAAATACGGTGCTGAGGACCACTAGAACCGGGCGCTCCCCCTCTACCTCTACCACGACTGACTGGTGTCTATGAGCCCTGCCCCGGAGGGTGTATAGATCATGAAGAACCAACTGCTGATCTTGTGGCCTGGACCCTACCCCTACCACCTATCGATGGATAGTCATACATGATATAGCCTGGCCGATCGCAGACATAGCAAGCATCTGAACCTAATTGGCACTGGCCCCAATGTAGCTTTTTGCATTAAGAACATTGTAGTAGGGGTGGTCTTTCCTGGCTCGAGTCACCCCTGTAATGAGAACCCAAAGCTCTAAAACTCTGACCTGATTCGAAGTGGATAGGTCTATCAAATCTCTAGCCCGTAAACCGTGGAGGCACACTAGTCATGGAATGGCCTGAATGCCTAGAAAACTACTGTCTTTGCCCTCCTCTGAACTCACTAGTCGGACCCAAAGATCTAGCCCGCTTACTATAGCCCCTGTCATGCTCACGCTCACTCCCTTATTGTTGTTGTCGTTCTTCTAGATTCTGGGTATGGGCTCGGATATGAGAAATATCCATTCCATCCTGAAGTACGGCAGTCAAACACTTATCCATCAAATGTGGCCCTAAGCCACTCACAAACCGGTGCACATGATCTCCCATATCTGCTACCATGGTTGGAGCATACCTAGCTAAAGAATTGAAGTGGAGGCTATACTCTAGGGCACTCATACTTTCTTGTCTAAGATTCAGGAACCTGTCAGCTCTAGCTCACCGAACCTCAGGTGGCAAGTAGTGTCGGAGGAAAGCATCAACAAACTCTTGCCATACTTGGGGTGGTGCATTGACTCCCCTAGGAGACATCCAAATCGTATACCAATGAACCGCAACATCTAGTAGCCTATAGGAGGCCAACTCTACCGATTCAACGTCCGAAGCATGCATTAACCGATGTGTCCTCAACATTCCATCAATAAAGCTTTGAGGGTCCTTATCCGATTTTGACCCGAAGAATTTTAGAGGTTTCAAGCTATTAAAATCACGGGCTCTAGCACTCAAAGCCCTATCACCATGACCGGTACCCTGCCGCTGAACCTGAGCGGCAACTAACTAAGTCAGCAAATGGTGGCCTCTTTCACTTCTTGGCCTGAGACTTCTGGTGGAGGAACTGGGAGTGTTGGAGCTGGGGCTGAGTGTTACACCTCGCACTTTCAGAACATGAGCATGCCACATATTTCACTACATTAATGGAGTATCGGAGACATCCTATGAATTTTTTAAAGGTACAAGCCATGAGAAGTACGTAACAATGAAGTAAATGATGAATTATGATCTCGTAAGTCGTAACCGCGAAGGAAAACCTTGGAAACAAAGGACATGACCCTTATCAAGTATAATTAATGATAAATTTCGTATATGAAAAGTTTCAGAAGATTTCGGAATCAAGAAAATCGAAGAAAAAAAGTTTGTCAAAAATTTGAAAAAAAATTCGGCAGAATTTTGGATAGAAATTCTGGGTCAATTTTAGAGGGGTATATCTCTTAGTATATCAGGAGTTTTGAAGCGAAACAAAAGCCTAAATTGAAGTTCAGGAAGTCTAGTTTCTAACGCAACAAACCATTTATCAAAACGACATCGGAGTAGGGAGTTATGGGCATTTCAAGATAAGCCTCCAAGCTGCCAAATGGCTCACCCGCGGGCCCCACTTGGAAAGTTAGTGGAACGGACTCTCAAGGGGTATAAATACCCTATTATTTCACTTTTTTCATCATTTACACTTCTTGGGAGTTCTAGACACATTGATACACTTCTCTTGAACACTTATAACCCCTTAAATTAAGAATTCAATAAGATTACACCAAACTAGTTCATGAAAAGTGATTGTTCTTGTTTCTACTTGATGTTGTGGTGAGTTTGGTCTTGAAGAAAGTTGGTGTGGCTAAAGTTCTTCAAGTATAAGGTATGTTATGGAGGAAAATAGTTATGGAGGAAAGGTCATAAAGTGTTGTGTTGTAGTTGTTGAGTTTATGGACTGTTTTGAGCATGTTGTAGCCGTGTTGTTGGGCTAATTTCCATGTATATGGATGGTATCTAATGTTGTTGGTGTGTTAATGAGATTATGCCCTTGATTGGGAAGAAAGGAAGTATATATCGTTATTGTATGTTGATAAAAATCGTGGGGGATGTTTTATGGAATATTTTGGTATTGATGATGATGTTGTTGGTATTAGTGTTGTTGTTGTTATGTTGGTTGTTGTTATTGTAATTTCGGGCTAGGGATATAAACGGGGAGAGATGTCGCCGAATTTTTGCAAGTATTCTAAAGGGGTTTAATTTAAAGACTTAAGATAAGCATATGGCGATAAGCCTAGTAGTAGTATGAATTCTCGTGAATATAGATTTACGAGCTTGGAAGGACAAGTATTAAGTTGTAGGAGACCAAAAAGGTATGTTAAGGCTATCCTTTCTATTCTTTTGGCATGATCCTTATCTTATGAACGAACAGAGTAAGCAAGCGAGTTCCAAAGACTCTATTCCTAGATGGTATAGGATTTAGCGTATCCTTGACCTCTAAGTCCCGAAGAAGCATCCATAAGTTGTATGTTTCCATGATGGTGTCCAAATCCCGAAGGGGACATTCATAAGGCCTCTTTATTCATATGCATTTCATATTTGATTTTAAGTCTCGAAGGAGACAAATGAAAAGGGGAATAAGTTCCCATTTTGACATAAAAGTTGCTCCGAAGGGAGTTCCTTTGATGGTTTACAAAGATTATCATGCAGTTGCACACTTATATATATGTACGATATGATTTTATGGGTAAGGGGAAAAGGGCTAAGGTGTTATATACGCAAACCACCTGATCAGCTGGTATACGGTGATTATGATGCCCGAAGGAAATTCTGCCTAACAAGCCATTATGCTATTATGCCCGAAGCGGGCGCGAGCGGAGCAAAGGTATGCATTATATATATATATATATATATATATATATATATATATATATATATATATATACACATGATGTTTTAAAAGTTCATATGCACATACATGATTATCAGTGTGGGTTACAGGTACATATTGAGTATGTTACGTTTTTATCATTTGAGTCGAGATATATTGTTTTGATTCACTACATACTTGTTGCATTATTCGCATGCGACATCCTTTGCTGGGGCACCGTATTTCATGCCACGCGAGGTACGGCAACGAGAGTAGAGGACATTTGCCATAGGATGTTCCCGGGCTATCAGCTGGATTGGGGAACTCCATTTCTATTTGAGTGTTGCCAAGTCAGAGTACTTATGTATGTCCTCAAATCAGATGCATTACGGGTATGTTGGCGCCCTATCCCAACTTATGTTATAGTAACTTGGTCCTTGTTAGAGACTTTTGTAGACAGTGTCCTGTGGATAGTGCGTCGAGGTGTCGACAGTTGTGTAAGGCGGCCACATAGGTTGATGTGTTCATATGCATTGATTTAAAGATTTTATTGTGACTAAAGTTTTTCTTTGACTTAACGATAAGGGACAAGTCCCTGACATGATGAAAGAGTTTTATTAAAAAGTTTTCATGTCTTACTTGATAAACATCATTTTTAATTTAAAGGTTCACAAAAAGGTGTAACTTATGAATAGAATGGTAGTATGGCACTCGGTGAAAGCAGGGTCTTGGGTGTCAGTCATGGCCCTCCGGTTCTGGTAGTAACAGAAGTGGTATCAGAGCAGTTCGTCCTAGGGGTTGTCTACAAAGTCATGTCTGGTAGGGTCTTATTTATGGTGTGTTACGCACCACATTTATAAACAGGAGGCTACAGGGCATTTAGGATGGTTACTCTTCTTTCTTGTTCCAGATCGTGCTGTAAAGCTAAGTCATAGGGTAGGAATCCCTTATTCTAACCTCGAGTGATTTGATTGTTGATAAGCGACTGGGTTTTCAACCTTGGACAATATTGGTAAGAA